>NW_010246653.1:0-64346 GCF_000690775.1 Eurypyga helias
TATGATTCTATGATTTTATGATACTTACAGATATCTTTCATGACTAATATACAGTGTTTTTTTAAAAAAGGACCTTCCTCTCTCCCATCCTTATCGTCATTATCCTCCTTCTGCTCTGGACTTAAAACCCTGTAAGAAGGAGTCTGTTTTACAAAACTACCTATATTTTACAGCCGTGAAGAAAAAAAAAAATGTCACCAGACCTTTAGCTTCTGAAGAGGCATAGATTTTACTGGTTTCTGCAAGTTTTCAAGAAGACACACTGTGGGCTGCCAGCGTAGTCACTACGAAAAGTAAGATTGGTTCTCCTGAGCCACACTTCTATAAGTTTTATTCCTGACAAGAGCAGCAAAGGCAACAAAGAACAGTCTAGGGAGACATACTAGGAAACAATAAACATAGTATTAAGAAGCTTGCAAAAGGAGAATTATCCGCTTTGAAGCAGCACAGCCTCTGTCCTACTGCTTCCACCTTCCATTCAAAGGCAAATAAATTCTCCATGACAGGTCCTAATAGCCTTCACAGTTGTTCACTGAACTTGCCCTCAAATTACAGGGTAATAAAGGGATAACAACCCTTGACTGACTAAATGAGGAGGTGGGTCTTCCCAGTAAAAGCATGTCTTTCATTACTTGCCCTATTCTTTTGCTTGTCCAGTAAAGTAATATCTCACAACTACAACTAAATCGCTAACAATTAACAGACTAATATATCTTTATTCCACTTAAATCATTCCCTGGAGCATCATTGTGGTAATGCTCCAGAGCTGGGTTACAGTTGGTTTGTTTAGAAGTTAGCAATGTAGTAAGAACAAAAACCCTTGCTTCAAGTAAGCATACAAGGCACTTGGTATTACTCTCTCGATAACTTCATGCTGTCAGGTTTCTTTTTCAGGATTATTAGAGTTTCTGCACAACACATAATTGCATTTCTGTTGAATGCCACTTTTCCTATTAATCTGTTGTTAGCCTGTAAATTTTAGTCTCCCTCACAGGAGGCCACCTACATATAACTTGAAAATTTGAGAATTACATCTGTGAATACATCTGTCCTGACCTGCTTTCAGTCTGACATCCCCACAAAGAGGAATATAATCTATATTTACCTGATACAAAGAGATAAGAATTTGCTGGATAACCCCATTGCTACAGGTGAATTTCCACCAAAAATAACTATTCAATTCACACGAAAGCCTATCTTATTTTGTCCTATTTTCACACATGCAAGCTTCTTTGAAGGACTTTGTTTGTAACGAAGCTAGAGGCCTGATCCTCCTAAACTCTGAAGTCAAAGATTATGTGACCAGTTTTTAACAGTACTGATGGCCACTGCACTTCAGTTTGAAAAGGCTCTCACTGCACTCAGCACCAGACAAAAAAATGAGTTATTCAAGGCAACGACACAGCCTCTAATCTTGCTGGACACAAAAACATTCTTACTTCAGCTGTCTCAAACCACTTTTCCGTAAGTGGTGCAACTCTTGTTTAAAATGGTTATTATACAACCTTATGTTGTTATTGCCTTAGAGTGCAAAGCAGCTGACTGTAAACAAAAGACAAGCCAGGGTTAAGCTAAAGTCAGTAGTGAGGCAGAATAAAGAGACTTTTAAAATCATTACAGATCCTTCATATGAAGAAAGGCACCCCCTTACCCACACTCCTCCTTGACAATGGAAGATAATGCAGATGCCCACTTCCTTCTCTCCAGGCATCTACTAGCTGGGATTTTTCTATTTTATACAGTTAACAGTTTGACAGGAGTTTTAGAAAAGGAAAAAACTAAGCAGCACGATTTCTAAAATGGAAAACAACCTGAGAAATGAAAGTAATTTCCAAAACTATTTCACTAAGCAGTGCTGATACTGATTTTGTTTTCATGTTGATGCAGTCAACATGTTGATGCTGATTTCTTTACCCATGCAGATCATTGATTTTACTACATTGTCAGCATATACATAGGAATGAGATAAAAATAAATATATGTTCTAATAATTTTTGTGTTTTTTTTCAAATTAGTTAGTATATGAATAAAGACATTTTCTATGTTTCCTACAACTGATATTCTATTACTGGTTCTCCCTTCTGAAAGTAAAAACCAGAGCTGTTCATAGTTTAGGATGGGAAGATTTAGGATACAGGCTTCCTTCCACCTAGACAGCTCTACTGAAGGAATTTAAAAGTTATTTCTGGCTTAAACTGGCACATGAACCATGATCCATTTATTTCACCTTCATCAACTACTTGATGTATGTTGTAAAACTAGTTCTGAGATCAAGCCCATTCAATTTCCTTTTGCACTTCCTTTTTTTTTTGAAGTTTATCGTCCTCCTCTTTGAAACACCAGCGACTCCTTTTTCTGCCAAGAGTAACGGCTTGTATTATCAAGAGTCTGAGGAAATTCAAATTTCATGTGAAGTAATTTTTTTCATTGGTAGATGTTGATCAGCTTCGTCATTGGAGTGTGGATATACCTTAATGAATTGCAAAACAGAGTGACACATTTCATAGCAAGGATAGTATGATGGGACATTGCTTTTTAATTTACAGTTCTCTTTTGCTAAATTTGTAACTGTTCCTCATACATGCATATTTTTTAAAGTATTTGCAATTAAAATACCATTTTGATCCTGCTTTCTATTACATGAAATCACATGAACAAAGATAAAAAAATTGGCCTACATTTTCCACACACTTCTCTTACAAAATAGTGTTAGGGAGTATAGACTGAATTATAGGTACTGCCTGATCCTGTTTTACTGACTGTAGAACGGTGTTGTAAAATGTACATATGTTGGTTATTAAGATATTGTGACAAGCTCTAGGTACATAGCAAAATTAAAAAAAAAAATACAGACAACAGAAAATACGCCTACGAAGTCATTAGACGGCATTTTCGAGTCAGGACTGAGCAAACGCCTAGACTCTTGCTCTGTGTTGCTGAAGGCAGAGTCTTTCATGTCAGATATGGAACTGTGGTCCTGATTACTTATAATTAAAAGGTCCCATGACACTTTTTTTGAGGGATTCAGGGAAATAAGGTCCAGCATCCTGTGAGATTCCAGTGCTGGTAATTACATTATATCCCTCATTTTTTTTTCCCCTTAAACTGCAGCTGGGGAAAAGAGTTCATCTCCTTTTTAACAATTATAAGGAGGAAAACCCAAACCCTCATGTTGCTGATGGGAAGGGATGTACTACTTCCAACCCAAAAAAAGACACTGTCAAGTGCCTGCAATTGCACTTTACAGCCCTGCAGGACAAATGTGAAGTATTGGTTTTAATCGAAAAGAGAAAACCCATTTTGTCTATAACACAGTTATATTACTCATTTTATTTCAAAGCGAGCATGTATTTATCACAGCAACCCGAAGAAGCAGAAATAAATAGGATTTTGCAGATTCTTCACAAAAACAATATACCCATTCTAGGTCTGGTGATTCCTCCAGAAGAGATTCTATTTTATTATGTTGGTTAGAGTATTTGCCAGCTCTTAGTAGCAGTATATTCCTGTGGTTCAGACTATGCAGTCTTCACTGATCTCAATGTGGTGAAAATGCTGTGGATAGTTAGCTGGCAAAACTAAACCTCAGTAGCAGATGGAAATCTTCGGCCATCTTCCTTTGTTTGCCTCCTTTCAGGGATACTGTATCCAGTGGCTCTTTTTCTGTATTGCTTGTACCGCGTCAACACTTCTGCTGAAGCATCCACCACCCAGGATTTCTGGCACAGTTCTCCCGAAACTGGGGAGACCAAAGAGGTGAGTTCAATGACGGCACAGCACTTTGACCAGCTGACACTGACATTTCCATGTAAAAATGTAGGCATTTTTTCCTTGAGGAATATAATGAAAAAGGAGAAAGGAACTGGAAAGCAGAGCCTGTAATATGGATTGGGATTTGGGGACAAATGATCTGCCCTGTCCTGAAAGGGACTTTAATGCTTCTCAGGAATGATCCACACTGTCCACACTAATGAAGGATCCTGATCAGCTTTCACCCTGAATAACTCTGGTACCTTCTAGCATGCTGTTTTGGGGTTTTTGTGGTGGGGGTTTTGGTAGTGGAGGATAGGCCACAGGGATGGCTCTTGTAAGCATTTTCAAGGGAAGGTTGTGTAGCTCCAAGTCAGACCCACCTCTGTCCATGGCCGAGCCAGTCAGCGCCTCTGCCAATTCACATATTTAAGAGGAAAACACAAAACCAGAAGTAGCAGCAGAAGTGAAAACACAGTGGAAAGATCCAGAATGGAGAGAGGAGTGGGATGTGAGGGAGACAACCAGGCAGAAACCCAGGTCAGTGCAGAAAGACGTGGAGGAGGTGGCCGGAGCAGAGGTTTCCCTGCAGCCCGGGGAGGGCCCCATGCCAAAGCAGGGGAATGTCCAAAGGGCCTGTGACTCCGTGGGAAGCCCGCCCTGGAGGAGGCTGCTCCTGAAGGGACTGCACACCCACGGGAAGGTCGCATGCCAGAGCAGTTCATGAAGAAAACTGCTAGGGAGGTTTGTGGAGGACTGTGTCCCATGGGAGGCATCCCACACGGCAGCAGGGGCACAGTGTGAGAAACCTCCCCCTGCGGAGGAAGGAGCAGCAGAGACAGAGTGTGATGAATTGACTGGGAAACCCCCATCCCTAGCTCTCCTGTGCCACTGGGAGGAAGGAGGTAGCCCGTGAAGAAAAAGAAGGGGTGGGGGGAAGGTTTTTAAGATCTGTTTTGTTGTATCTCTCATCAGTTTACTCTGACTTGATTGGTAACGAAATATATTGATTTTTCCTCCCCAGGTCTGTTTTGCCCATGACCGTAACAGGCGAGTGATCCCTTCCTGTCCTTGCCTTGACCCACCAGCCTTTCCTTGTATTTTCTCCTCTGCATCCCACCAAGAGGGGAGTAAGCCAGTGGCCTCATGGTCTTTTGTTCCCGGCTGGGCCTAAACCACAACACGTGCCCAAATATTACCCCAAATCCCAGAATTACAGAGAGATTGTGTGTCCCTCCTTTATGCATGTGGTAGTAATGAAATACCTCAAAGTCTCTTTGCATCCTCTGGAGATGGAGGTGTAGGGGTAGCAGGGAATGCCCTACTCTGCTGCAAGAGATACTGCTACTAGAATCAGCAGAAAATGACTGCTAAGTACAAAAGTCCATAGACAGAAAGTCTTACATTGTGACCTCTAGTTAGCTGTTTGTGTCCTGAATTATTTTTAATGGGTACAACTCCCACTTTTTTGCTTTATGTGTGTCTCAGTATTATTTGAGGGCTAGAAGGATATAGAAGTGTCTAGGTAGTTTCCAGCACAGGAGAAGATAACAAATGCATTTTTAAAGCAGAACAATCTGAAGTTTGCTATTCTAGAGGCAAATTGTTAGCCTTTTCACTATGTAATAGTCCATGGGCCTGGAGAAAAGAATAAGATGTGGATCACAGTTCCTTTTATTTTCTCCCTTTATTCTTTAGAGATTCAACTCACATCAGATTAAACAGCAGTTCTTTCTTTGCCATTAAGTTCTCCAAAAATAGAGCCTACGGTTTAAATATCATTTACATCACAGACAAAAGAATAATCACATAAATAAGAACTTATGAATAATTAATTGCAACTGCTATTTACATTAGTACAATACTATTTTTAATTTATGAGGGCCACAATGGCATCTTTACGAACCTGGCAAGGAGCAAGTATAAATTAGATTTGCACACTGATTAACTGATGAGTCGTTGTATAGGCATACAGAGATTGATTGATCGATTGACTGATTTTTTGATAGATCAATCGTTTCACTGTGATCATGCCACACTGTACCTGAACAACAAGGAAAATATTGTGTTACAGACAGTGTCCTCAACCACAAAAGGATGACAGAAGTCCTACAAATATAGAGAAGTATTGTTAATGCTACTTTCACTGAAAGGGAATTATTTTGCTCTCAACAAAAGAAGGGATGAAATCTAAACCCTGTAGCAGCTGCCATAATCTGCTGAATGCTTACAATTCAACGTGGAGAAAAGAGCTCTGTTGAAGTGCTTCAGTAATGATACTTCTGTCTGTAGAGTAACTGAAACTTTCAAAACACTCAAAATTTGCCCATTTTTACATTCTTGGTAGTGGAAGAAAATGTAGTGGTTTTCTTCTGAAAATGTCAGATAAGATACGTGTTCTAGTTTTATGCCTTTTTTTCCTGTTTCCCTACCCAGATGTCTACTAATCTGTACAGCTCCATGGAAACTGAACAACTGACTAAAAACAAAAAAAAAGCAGTTACAAAAGGGAATTTGAAGAAGCAGCTTTTTGGTTTTTGTGTTTCTTTCAGGTTGTAACATGTGAAACCGGTACTTTAAATGTATTTAAAAGCAGCAAATACATGGATCTCCATTTTTCTATGATAAATTAGGCTGGTTATTTCAAAGGAAAATATTGCAGATGAAGGCAGTTGGAATTTGCAGACAAAATAACTTCTCGTTTGGTTGGCACAAGTTTTCCAGAGAAAGCGGTGTTGCTTTTAGCAAAGATGGAACTACTGGTCATCATGCATGGAAGGGGGCACATACACAACTACATCCGGTAGACAGGTGGTCACAAAGCTCATATGCGATGTTTTAGAAACAGGTTCTCATTCCTATTCTCCCTGATTCAGGCATATAATTTCATCTTTATATTCCTTTTTTCATTCCAAAAGATACTAGTTATACTCCAATACAGTGCTGGGAAAAGCTTGGAAATACCAGAGGTGTTTGAAGAGTGAAAAACCTGTTTCCTTTCCTGCTTTGCTTTCAAGACCTAAATACTGCCTACAGATATAGAAAAATTTATGTAACCTGCTTTCTACTCCCAAATTATTCAGATAGGGGTATTATGAAAAAGAAGATCATGCTATGAATGTTCATCCTAACTCTATATAAATGTATATTCTAAACTGCCTGTTAAAGATAGAACTTTATTGCACAGATTTTTTGTAGTTGCCTTCTATTGTGTTCCAATATTCAAATTTATTAACACAATTTCTTAATAGCAGAAGATGTGTAGAGCACCAGGAAAAGAAAACAAGTGTTCTAGAAGAAAAGGTGAAAGTTCAGTTATGAAGGAGGGGATGGAGATGAATTTATTTAGTCACCAGGTGCAAATAAAAAGATGAATTGATACAGACACCTTCTAGGCCTTTTGTTCTAGAGTGTAATTTGAATCCTTCAAACACATGTGTCCTTTAAAACCAGACGTCCCTTCAAATTCATGCAAAACATTCTACTCCAATACCTACATCGATACCTGGAGATCAATGGAAAGTTGTACAAGCTAAGTGAAGCATTAGCAGAGAGGTAGTGGAGACATTTCCACTATTACAAGAAGGAAGGCAGTGTTTTGCAGACAGCAATTACATTTTCAGTGGGCCATTGGCTGGCGATGTGTATCTAGTTCCACTTTTTATGTCCATCACGTTTTGCACCTGGGGAATTTCTGTGCAGAGTTTGTTCACAATCACAGAATCAGGCACAGATTGGCTGAGGTTGGAAAGCACCTTTGCAGGTCATCTTGCCTAATCCCAACTGTGTTTCATAGTTTCTCAGATAGGTTACGCTTTGGTTAAATGACTTGGAAACAAGGGGCTGTTGCCAACGCTCTGTTTTCCAGATGGCTGGGACAGCCCCTGAGCAGCTCCAGGAAGGAGACTGCCAAAACAGAAGTTTCAGGATGCAACAAACCCAGGCCACTTCCCGGCTCAGCGGCTGGTGCCAGGCAGATGTGGGCACAGTGTTTCAACAGCTCTGCTGGATTGTACAAAGGCCTGCCTATCCCTGAGGCAGGGTGGTTAAAAAATGCAGAAAGAAGCAGAGGCAACAAAGCAGCCAGGTGGAAGAACTGATTCTTTGAATAAAAGCACATCCCCTTACCAGCAACAGTACTTTGACAGAGCCCTATTTATTTCACAAAGGAAGTACAAGGAGGGATTCAACCTCATTGTCATTTTCTCCTCTAACACAAAGGATCCTCAGGACTCTAATTACTAGCTAACTTCTCACATCAAGAAAGACAAAGGCTGGTAGGAGAAACGAAATTTATTTTCAAGAAGATAAAATTGTGAGCAGGTTTTTCTGATGAACCACAAAATAGCAGATGCGAGCATGTTTAAGAAACTCCCAAATGGACACAGTAATTTTAAATGAGACTAAAAGACAAGAGGTGCAAAAGGAGATCAAAGCAGCATCTGGTGGTTTCTGAGAAAACGAGAGGCTGGCTTTAAAAACAATGTTAAGCCTTTGCTGGATTAGCAGTTATCAAAGGCTTCAGTAGAAAAGCATTGGAGGAACTGATGAAGTGACTAGCAGCTTGCCTGTCATAATTTAAAAAGTTTCCCGTGAAATAACCAATGCCAGTCAAACTTTTCCTCCGAATTCACCAATGGAAGTGACCTATAACTTGAACTTAAAAGCTCAAAAATCGTATTTCACAAACACAGTGTAAGTCAGTCATCTGGATACAAAGCTGAGCTTGCCATAATACTTTAACAGATTTTACATATATAAGACATCTATTCATAATATACTGACACTCAAAGGAAGAGAGATGAGGCTGTTCCTATTTTTTTTCTTTTGCCAGAGGAACAGCTTTCTTTGAATTACAGCCAGAATGAATGGTTGTTGGGAACAGGAATGGTGTTGCTAACAGTCACTCCAAACTCACATGTTAGACCTCTAGGGCACAAGGCTTTCTGCAAAAACTTGCAAATACTATGCAGATCCAGCACAACCCTTTTAATATATGTTTCGGTGTAAGTCGTTAATTTAGTTGGCCAAAGCCCAAGCAAGAGAATGAAGCTTCTGTCAGGCAAGGGAAATGAATGCAAAGGCTGTACTGACAAATTCAGCATGGTATCCCCACTACCAGCCTATGCACTTTTAAAGAATTAAACAAAGAATTGCAGGTGGACTTGCTACTTTTTACCTAGTCATTAACTAATGTACACTAGCTATACTAGAAGCAACATACTTAAAAATTGTGTGAGGCTATTTACCCGTCTTAAAACTGAATGGAAGTGAAGCTGTTTTGTTTCAAAGTAATAATTCTCATTGACTTTACACTTATAAAATGAACACTGAGGAGGTACAAAATTACTAGATCTGGTAGACACTTACAGAAACAGAATTTTATTTGAAGATAATCTTACTAGTGCGTATCTGGGCTTGCCATGATTACATAATTTCTGCACAGACTGAGTGAGAAACCACTTCTGTTATCAGCACAGAATCCATTCCTGAAGACAGCTCTTGCAGGTGCTTCTGTTTCAGCATCCTGCTTTACAGTACTACAGAAGACAGCACAAGAATGAAAATAGAGCATGAGAAGGCAATGGTTCTTTACAATAAAAATCTGGATTTGAGGGTCGTCTTTTCTTTTTTTTTTTTTAGAGAATAAAACCCAACACAATATGATGGTAATGCTTAAGTTACTAAACTGCTTTCAGTGGTATCTATCTATGTTGGAAGAAGTTTATGGTCTTTATTCCCTTTTAAGAACTCTCTTGAGTCAGTAATCTCAGAAGGAACTTAACAGATGGTTAAAAACTTTGCAGTGTTGAAGTAATATAAAAGGCTTGAGTTCAAGTCTGGTAAGGCTAAAGCCTTAACCCTTCTATAGTTCCCTCACTGGACAACCAGAAATACTGCCCTAAATAGCAGAACAAATAATTCATCACTGAAAAGAACACTTGTGTTCTGGAAGACAGGTCTATTTAACCAATCACAGGACAGAAGATTTTTCCAAAACAAATGCAAGTTCGCTGCAAAGTAGGTATGAAATTAACAGAAACAACACAAAAAAAAGCCTCAACTCTAATAGACTTGTTAGTAAATAACTGGAAAAAAATGCTTGGAAAATGTAATCACTCATAGATCTTCCGTGAGTAACACAATCAAACATTTCCAACTGTGACAGAAGAGTATAGTAGGGATATCTACTTTAACTGCTTAATCCACTCTCATACCCCCCAAAGTGTTTTAAAATTTGGCTTACATTGCTATAAAACGTGTCTTTCTGACTTTGATATGGAGATTAGTTTTTTGGCTTTTCAGAAATATTGAGCCAACACTCAAGATCATTCCTGGCATATCATGCTGAGGACTTATTTTCTCAAAGGTCTTTTCATTTTAAATGCTCTGGATATATTTTCTCTCTCCTCCTTTTACAGTATCATCAAGGCTCATCAGCAAGTTCTTGGGGAAATAGGAAAAAAGTGGATTGTTAACAACACAATATTGTCTGTCTTCTCTAAGGGTTTAATAAGAGAGAAATTGTAAAATTTGGATGCAAATTTGTGGCGTTTTAGCACAAATCAAGAGCAAGCTTAAAATAAAGCAGCTCTGAACATACAGAACTGTTATCTAGGAGTAGGCGAGAGGAAGCTTTGTTTAAGGGTATGGGTACTGCCTGAATGCAGTAAAAAAATTGTATGTGAACAAAGAGTTATGGATTTGTATTATGATTTAAAAATTTCTGGTGAATTAGTCCTTCCAAAAGCCATACACAAGCTTTAGAATAAATGTATTTTTCTGTTGAGTGAAATGCTAACAGAAAGTAGATTATGAAGACAGACTAATCATTAGAAGGTTTTACTGTGTTTAAGGGTAAGGTTATCAAACACAAATTTACACAAGAAGTTGTCTGACACCTTTGTCTAGCTGGTCATCCCTACGCTACCTTATAATCAATAGAGAGAAATTAGCTTCTCCAGAGGGTTATGAATTTTATTCTGTCTGAGAAATGTCAGATGACTAACTGCTGAAGGATAAACTGATGCAGGAAGAGTGATATACATCTTTCCACAACATGGTTCACAATAAAATAAGCGTGAAGAGAATTGCTACATTTGCACAGTGACTGAGAAAGGTAGGCATTGTACTGAGGCTATCAAAGCCCTCTATGCTTCCAAAATTATGTCATGTCCTAGTGTTTCAGGTCCCAGTTTAGAACATGATTCTCAGATGAGCAAGGCACCCATTGGGCATTCAGATTCAAAGCAGAATTTTGCAAGATGAGTTAGCCTTCATGTCTAAGAATAAAATGACAGATTCTTAGTCTACTGATGATCCTTGGCAAAGATCAAGTCTTTCTTTACATACACATATCAGATTAAGGTGCTTAATCAAACCCATCTATCATTCAGTTAAAGCAATCTACCCAGCAAGCTCGTAACAGATAGCCAGCCACCGGTTGGTATAGCTAAGGTCACAAAGAATTTCAGGGAAATCCTCCAGGTTGAAAAAAATATTAAATTTAACAGCAGGATGTATTTCTCTTTTTCTAGACAAGAGCATTAAAGAGAAGTCTACTTCTGACTTACATCCTTACTGGTGTTTAACCACAATGTCGGTCGCCACTGTGAAGCTATTACATCTCAATGAGAAGCTTTGGAAGAAATGGATATTTCAGTGAAGCTGTACATGAGTGTATGTGGTTCATTACAAAGTGAAATGTGCTCTTTTGCATTTAAATGGGCAAGGAGATTAAAACATTAAATTGTGGTTCATTACAAATAAACATAAGACTGTCCATTCATTATACTCTCTCCCCCTGACTCAGCTGGTGAGCAACCAAATCAGTAATACAAGCTGGGCATATGTGAAAATTCTGGTATCTTGATAGCGTTTGATAGGCTTGTGCCTTTACTACACTTACAGAAAAGATGTTGATTTGCATCCTGCAGAGTAACTAATACTCTGTAGCTAATTGTGCGCACTGCCATGACAGAACATCTAAAGAAGGACATTACCGCATACGTCTCAGAGGGAATAGGAAGATAGTTCATTTATAGCCACCCATCTGTCTAGTCACGGCAGAATTACATACAAGCACAGTGCACAAATTGCTATGTCCTTCAGGAACACCTAGCCCAGCACAACAGCGTGGCTTTCTCCACAGCTCGATTCACGTACCTGTTTGTTGTGTTACAAGATTCTGTACATTGTAGGCTTGATGACAGGCACAGAAATTTCAATTAGAGAATTAGAGGGGAGAAGACAAATGCAAAGATTAATATCAACAGGAGGAGCAACAATTAGGTTTTAATTTTTTCCCAGCACAGTATTTATGTTGCTGATGTCTCCCAGCGGGACGCTGTCCTGTAACTGAAAAATACTGCAATTTTCAGCTTCAAGAGGTCTTGCCCAAACATAGCTGACCAAAGATGAATGTTCTGCTGAAGCACAGAAAATAAGTTTACTTGCAGATTTAGATGACATAGCAATTAACTGTTGAGAATACTGATAACTTACAATTCATCATAAACATGAAAGTAAAGGGAAGTCATTAAATGGACAGACTTCTCAGTGGCAAACTTGATAAACACATCTTTTGGTAGACTGTCAGAGAAAATACTCTTCCTACGTGTAAGCAAAGGACTCGACAGGGCATCCTTCCACCACACTGCAGATCACTGAGGTCCTGAAGCTAATGCTGACCAAGGTCCCGTGTCTGCACGAGGCAGCTCAGCGTGCTGCACATGTCCTAACGAAAACGCAACATTACACATAAGACTGAACATTTCTCAGCAGGAAAAAAAGCATCTCACAAATGCAGCTGCATTGCTTTTAAATTACTTAATTGTGAGTTATATTCCATGATTCCAGAGTCAGTGTGAGATGTTGCCAGATTCAGCATTTCTGCAGTGGCTGCCATTATACAGGATAGTAGTAACAGTGCTGTCAGTGCAAGATTAGATTAGCCTTGGAAAAATGTCTTTATTGCCCTTTCAGACAATCTGTATTCTGAGCAACTGACATTCCACCAATTAAAATAATTAAAAAAAAGTTTGTTCTGTAATATATGCTGAAGGGGGTTTTTTGGGGGTGTTTTTTTGTGAGTTTCTGTTGGTTTGTTTTTTTGGTTTTTATGTGTATTTGCAAGTATAGACGTGTTTGTGGGAGGCATTTTCATGTTTATGTTTCTGGCAATAAGTGTCTGATCAATTCCTATCACCCTATATGGATTCCTGCTTCACACAGTTTTAAACTGCTGTCTCTTCTTCTAGCTGTTCAATCCAGACCAGACTTCCTCCATTTCTTTATTAAAAACAACTGCAATTTCATTCAAATAGTATTACCCACACGATGTTAGTGCAAACAGCTTAACCAAAATATGCATACCCAAAAAGTAAAGTCTTCATTTTTGCTCATACTTCTGATATTTCCATGACTTTTAAGAAGTTGCTGTATAATCAGTTATATGTTAAATTTTATATCTATGAGTTTTGTCAATGAGTTTTGCTTGCCAAAATTTTTCTTCAGTAAGGAAAACCGTGTCATAGTAAAAACTAGAAGTAAGACACTAACACAGGCTTTGGTTTCCACTTTCCAATGGACTAAAGAGGGGAAGAGTGACAGAAAAGGAGTTGTCTGAAGAAAACCCTTTTTCCTTTTGAATGAACATTGAAAGCGTATCCTGCATGGCCACCATCACTAGGGAGATGGAGAACAGGAGATTTCCAGATGTCCTGGGTGAGGAAGACAAAGGAATCCATGTCAGGGAAAGTTGCCATAGGGAGGCACATCGAGTTTTGTGGGCATCCCAATACGGGAGCAAAGAAGATTCCTGAAAAGAGGTGGGGAGGGTGAAAATTGAAGGAAAGTACTGTGATGGATGCATTCAGGGAACTGCTTGATTTGGTGAAGGAACAAACACCACCGACGCAGGAGGGAGAGGTGGGAAATGAGGAGATGGTGCACTTCTGCATGATAAAATCTGGTGAGTTGGAAGGTTGGCAGATGAGGGCCCTGATGATATGGAGGCAGAGAGGAGGAGGGGAGCAAATGAATGCAAGGAGTTCTGGCTGCAGGCAGTGAGCTTGAACCTACTTATGAAAAGTTATGAGCCAAGTTATGAAATACGGGACACTGTAGAAACATTTTGCATGAAATGTGGGATAACTGGGCCACCAAGATTTACTATCTCTACACCACAAGTCATTAGAAGTACGTACACAAAAATCAATCATGGAAAAAGTCCTACAGACCAGTGAATATATTTTGCACTAATTCAAAAATTTTTGGCAATTAAGTAAAGGTTTGTACAGGTTTGAAAAAATCTAAGGGAGTTTGTCCCCAGCAATAGAAAAGCATATGTGAGAGGTCCTTGTTTCAAGTACAGAATGTTTTACTTTTAGATCATGCTACTTCAGCAACGAAACCAATTAGTGACACAGCAGCAAGATGGGAACCATCTATTTAAAGAAACAAACAAAAAAAAAAGACTGGTCAGACAATGCAACACAAAGCAAAATGAAAAAGACAAATCTATAAAGGTCTTTGGACCAGAAACTGAGAGACACAGCTAATTGCTTAAATATATCACAGACATACTCTTAATCTAGGCAAACATGTGTGGTACTTCACATCAATTTATATTCATATTCATTTGCAGTCTTTGTGTTCTTTCTCTGGCATAGAGGCTACAGCATTTCCCAGGCATATCTGCCAATTAGGAAAGGGTCAACTTTCCAGGTTATGTTAAACTTAAATTTCGCTCAGATTAAAAAAAAAACAGAAAAGTTACTGTGTTAACTAAAATTGTTGACAGCAAGGCATCCACTTAACCAGCATTCATGTCTGAGGACAATCCAGCTGCGGCATGTTACTAGCTGTTTCTGAAGCTCAGCGTAGTAAACAGGAGCTAATGTTCCCAGAGGGATAAAAGGTTTGCAAAATATGTTTTCAGATACCAAACATTCAATTTCTGGCATCTTGTCACCAGTTTAACAGTTTAAAGAACTGACATTTTAATTAGTATCCTTGAGAAAATGGGAATTTGGAGGTTTTAATAAAATCCCAAATAAAATGGGCTTCAAATTTCAATAGGGAGACAATTGTCTGAAAGAACAGTATTTCAAAGTGCACCATCTCCTCAAGAACTTTAAAGGAGCCCCATTGAAATTTCATGCATTACTGAAAGTCTGGCAGGCAAGGACAAAATAATGTGTAACTCTTCAATAAAATTGATTTTTTTAAAAAATTATTTTCATTGGCAGAAATGGTAGAGGTGGGAAAGAAACATCTAGTGGTATTGCTAAAGGATAATAATGACAATGTAAGTGTCAATCTTAGTCATACTTAGGGCTAGTAAAAGTCAAAGCAAAAAAAAAAAAAGGAGCTCTCTGAAACAGTGCTGACACTACATTTTAATTTTGAAATCATGGCATTAGCAAACTGAATGACATGTTTTAAAAATATTTATTCTGATGGGACTACATTTTGATTTAGATGTCAAGCTGTCAGTCCGGGCAGATGATTCAAAATTAAGCTTCATTTGATGGCTCAAGTATCTTCACTAACACAAAAGGACACGGAACAGTAGGTCTAAGTGTTATAAGGGTCTTTGGGGGTATTTTAAATTATGAAAGCAAACCAGACAGACTGGGGATTGACCCAGGAATTGTTCACTGTCAGCTCTCACTAATAAGAGAGATTCACAGATTTACGAAGTAGAAGGGGTTGGAAGGGACCTCTAGAGATCATCTAGTCCAACCCCCCTGCCAGAGCAGTATCACCTAGAGTACATCACACAGGAACAAGTCCAGGCGGCTTTTGAAAGTCTCCAGGGAAGGAGGTTCCACCACCTCTCTGGGCAGCCTGTTCCAGGGCTCTGTCACCCTCACAGGGAAGAAGGGTTTCCTCATGGTCAGGTTGAACCTCCTCTTTTCCAGTTTATGGCCATTGCCACTAGTCCTGTCACTGGACACCACTGAGAAGAGCCTGGCCCCATATTCCTGACACCCAACCTTTAGATATTTATGTAACACATTATCCCCCTCGGCCTCCTCTTCTCCAAGCTAAACAGACCCAGCTCTCTCAGCCTTTCCTCTCATGGAAGGTGCTCCAGGACATTAATCATCTTCGTGGCCCTGTGCTGGGACCCACTCCAGTAGTTCCTTGTCTGTCTTGAACTGAGGAGCCCAGAACTGGACACAGCACTCCAGGGGAGGCCTCACCAGTGCAGAGCTGGCCATGCCCTTCTTAATGCATCCCAGGATGCCACTGGCCTTCTTGGATGCCAGGGCACACAGTTGGCTCATGGTTATCCTGCTGTCCACTAGGACTCCAAGGTCCTTTTCTCCAGAGCTGCCCTCCAACAGATCAGCCCCCAACCTGTCCTGATCCACAGGGTTGTTCTTCCCCAGATGCAGCACTTTACACCTGCCCTTACTGAATTGCATTTGGTATCTCCCTGCCCAGCTCTCCAGCCTGTCCAGGTCACGCTGGACACTATGAGGTTTTCTGAGGATGTTGTGTGGGTATCTTAGTCAAAATTTATTTTAAAGACAAACCAGGAGGCATGCCCTTACCAACGTAATACCAGTAAAAGACCTCCCTGGCCTTTCTCATACCACTGTTTTCTATACCCAATAGGCTCAATCCTGCTACTGATAACTAGCAAAACTTACATAACTTGAGAACAAGAACCGCAGGCCGTTACCTAGTTAATCCTCTAAACTTGAAGATAGACCTCCCATAATGCCAGTGCAAATATTATGAGAATTTTTCCTTGTGCCACAGCATCCTGAAGCAAGAATTTGTTGGGATATTGAGTACTGAAACATTTTACAACTGTTAAGAATAGAAACACTGTTGCATTACTAAGGAAGAAGGCAAAAATATTTTGGAGGGGCAATTTTAAGTATTATTTAATAAATTAGTTAATAAATCCTTAATTAGGCAAATATTAAGTAATAGTTTGCAAGAGGTAATAGAGCTTAGGGGAGCATGAAAGCCTATGATTGCTGTCTTTCCATGTCCCTTCCAACTGACACCTCCCGTGTTGTTCTTCTGTGGCACGGGCTGTGGAATATAAACTCCAAGTATGAAGCTCATACTTTTGTCCACAGTTGCAACCACGGTGTAGCTAGGTATCATGGCTGTGCCTGTGTGCACAACCAGTAATTAATTTACTGGGTGGCCCATGACTTCCCTAGCCAGTCTCCTGCACAGCTGAGCTAATGGACTGTCTGGAGACAAGGCACTGACTTGAAGCTAAGTGACGGACTGAACTTCAAGCTACCTTCCATCACGATTAATTAATTTACTGAGGAGCTACAGTTCCAGGGGCTCCCCAGGTGGGAATTTCAGAAAGTTGTAGAGATTCCCCCAGGCATCTCCTCCCACACCTCGTTCAGTCTGAGAGCTGAAATGTCTTGATTAA
Organism: Eurypyga helias; assembly: GCF_000690775.1. NCBI lineage: Eukaryota > Metazoa > Chordata > Aves > Eurypygiformes > Eurypygidae > Eurypyga > Eurypyga helias. The sequence goes on from NW_010246653.1 coordinate 17,171, forward strand.
TGTCCTAAGTAGAGTGTCCCAGTCAGCTCCTGCTGGGGAACTGATCAAATCGTACGTAGGTAAGGTACTTAAAAATAGCCTGTAGAGACATGCCACAGATGCGGAAATGTTCGTGTAGGACAGTCTTTTGCAAGTACTTTTAAGATGGTTAGGAGTTGTTTTCTATATAAATTAAGACAGCTCCTGAAAACGGACCATGCATGCACTGGAGTGGTCAAGTAGCACGACAAGACAGTAGAAATGTGGCTTGGGGAGTCTTGTCCAGTCTAACAATACTGTTACAAAGACCCTTGAAATGAAGACTCTCGTTTCTATCTAGACACCAAACAACTCTTTTATTTCATTCCTAACACAAGTACTACCATATGCCGAGGTCCAAAGGTGTGGTTTTTTTTAAAACAAGTAGTCTTCCCATAATTTTCCATGCAACAATTACTTAGCATCAAAGAAACATCATTCAGGGAAGGTTTGCATCTGGCTAAGCCCTCCAAACAGCTGGGGGAGGGTGTAATGCTATTTCTTACACCACACACTCAAGAAGGATGTGTTGTGGTAAGGAATCACAGTAAGACAGGAACTGCTGAATGACTATTTCTTACCTTCCCATAGTTTGGGTTTCCGTAGAATGCAAAAAAATGTAAAATTTTATATATAAGAGTTGCCAACAATGGATTTAAAATCCAGCTCAAAATTGCAGACTGAGAGCTAACTAGTACTTTTTTTACAATATTCAGCACAAAGCTAGGAGTTGGGAAATGCTAAATTCTGTGTGACATCTACCAAGAATTGTACTCTCCCTAATTCCACTTTGCTTTGTCTTGTAAAAGAACCCCAAACCTTAAAAGCCAAGAAAGTCCATTTTTTCCCTTCTTCAACTCTCATCGTGGACTTCCATCTACGTTTTCACACAAACTCACACAAAAGTTTCCAAAAATCAAGTCTGACCAACTGAATTAATAAAGCCACTGTCAGTAACATCAAGTGTCATTGCTAACAGCATACCATGTCAGTCAATAAACTTCAGCCTATGTAAGGTGATCTTGCTGCCCTCTTTGGATACGTGCATGTCAAAGAGCACAGTTAAGGGAGTCTGATTTTTTTTAATTTTAAATTACCACAGAGATCACATTTAAAGCATTTAGATTTGGTATTACTTATTATCAAACCTATATTTCTAAGAAGAATTATAAAGGATAGACTCAAAGATGTACACACTTCCTAAACAAGCAACACAGTATTGAGTAAACTTCAAGTAAGCAAAATCAGCTAATGCTTAGGAGAACTCTAGAAGTCCACAGAGACCTCTTTTTATTCAGCTGTTTAAAATATATAGATCGGCTTTTTGGATTATTAAACTGCACTTAACATATTACACTTTTTTACAGGTTTTTGGATTTTGAAATATAAAATAGGCAAGGATGCTGCAGACTTGGTGGGAGAAATAGAGGAGAGAGATATAATAGAGGTCTATTAAATTCTCAGTGGTATCAAGAACACTCATATCTACTGCTCATTCTCTTTTCTGATTCAGGGAGTAAGGGAAATACTTACTAGTAAGAGGGAGGGAGGGAGGGAGGGAGGAAGGCATAACTTGTTTCACATAACATGACATTAAAGCAAGACACTCTCTATATTTTTTACAAAGTTTCCCAAAGTGACTGGACATATTAATGGAAAAAAGCGATTCCCATTTGGGAATAATTAATTACAAACTTACGAGAATGGTAAATACAAACAGCAGGAAGTCCTGGGAAAATTTCTGTGCAATGTTGCTTTCAGCTTACACACTTTCCTAGGCTGTCAATACCCTACTATTAATCTGTTTTAGTGAAGATAGAAACTGGCTGAACATTTGGTGTAATCTGATATTCCCCTATGTATATCCTTATGTCACTGTTCTGTGCTTTGAAATCTCCAAGTATTTTGAAACAATATTTATCTTCCCTTTTTTTGCTATTCTTTAACCATGATCTCTGCTTAATACTTACAGAAAACAAACTAAAAATATTAAATACTTCTATTCCAGAACTCACATGTGAAAATCTCAAAGAACCAATGGCTACATTCTGTAGCCAAAAATATCCCTTGTATGCCAAAAAAAGAGTCATTCTCAAGTGTTTGATGTCATCTTCAGATGTGTAGCATATTTAATAGCTGTTGTAGCATCTCCTTGCTGAGAAATACTTTACTGAAAAGTATAGGAAGATACTAATGTGCTAACAATAGAGACAATTTTGAAATGCTTCTCCACAGCTCAAGTAAGCACTGTTATATTTCCACATGTTGCTGGCTACTTCAGGAATAGCATAGGAGACATATATCGATCAGGAAAATTGAAGTATGCCTGTGTTTTGTATTTCTAGCAGTGGACTCGCCAATCTATCACTTTCTCCTCCCTACATATGATATGTTTGTCTTCTTAGCAGTGAAACATTCATACTACATGCTCCCTTAAGCCTTTTTTTTTCCTTCCAGTGTATTTCCATTTGGATTATTTTCTCATTTCCACTTCTTGATTACTTCTTTCCAATATTAAACCCAGCCTTTTAATGAACCATCAGCTTACCCTGGTAATTCTACAACATTGCACCGAGTACAGCACTTCTGTTTCTACCTCAGAAACATCCAGACATTTTTATATGATTATTAAAAGAATAAACTTTGAAGAATGTTGCATTCAAAGTAGCGATGGCTAAGAAGGAGAAGAGACTTACGTATACTCATTGGATTGCTTCTTGGAGATTATTTTTTACAAATAAAACAACACTGTTTCCAAGTTAATGGATTAACAACAAACACATGCAATAGATGAATGAGAGCAGCCCTGAGGAGAAAGACTTGGGGGTACTGGTGGATGAAAAGCGTGACATGAGCCGGCAGTGTGTGCTGGCAGCCCAGAAAGCCAACCGTATCCTGGGCTGTATCCAGAGAAGTGTGGCCAGCAGGTCGAGGGAGGTGATTCTGCCCCTGTACTCTGCTCTGGTGAGACCCCACCTGCAGTGCTGTGTCCAGCTGTGGAGCCCTCAACATCAGAAGGATATTGACCAGTTGGAGCGAGTCCAGAGGAGGCCACGAAGATGCTCAGAGGGCTGGAGCACCTCGGCTATGGGGACAGGCTGAGAGAGTTGGGCTTGTTCAGCCTGGAGAAGAGAAGGCTCCGGGGAGACCTTATAGCACCTTCCAGTACCTGAAGGGGCTACAAGGAAGCTGGGGGGGACTTTTTACAAGGGCCTGTAGTGATAGGACAAGGGGTAACGGGTTTAAATTGAAAGCAGGGAGGTTTATATTGGATATCAGGAAGAAGTTCTTCCCGGAGAGGGTGGTGAGGCACTGGAACAGGTTGCCCAGAGAAGCTGTGGATGCCCCATCCCTGGAAGTGTTCAAGGCCAGGCTGGATGAGGCTTTGAGCAACCTGGTCTAGTGGAAGGTGTCCCTGCCCATGGCAGGGGGGTTGGAACTAGATGGTCTTTAAGGTCCCTTCCAACCCAAACCATTCTATGATTCTATGACAGTTAATTTTAAACCACTATCAAGTATTTCTATTTATTTATGGAAGTAGTGCAGATAAGGAGAAGTGACCTGCATATAGACACATTAAACACTGCAAATTTGAAAAAAAAACCACAGAGGAAGAGTGTTTGTGGAGAGCCCGACTGTGAAAGAATGTTTCAGTAAGAAATTATGTTACACATTTATTCCCATTCGTTAACATGCACCAACCATAACAGTGCAATGACACTTCATTGTTCCCTTTATGTATTTACTAGTGTGCTGAAGGCAAAGTATTTACAAAGCATTTCAACACACACTGCATAAAAAAGTTGTGAAAAACTATATCCCAGTTCTTCCACTCCAATTCGCCACATCAAATGAGAGACTCTGGTACAGCCTGGAGACTCTGAGCCTGTGCACAATTTCTCATCTGTGAGCTTCGGTCTATGTAATCAAGAGCTACACAATTCATTCCTGCACCTGTAACCATCCCTGTGGCCCTTCCAAGAAGCCAATTCCATGTACTGGTGTCAACACGATTACTTTATTGACATTTTTCAGCTGACGGACTTTTGCAAATACCATCCAATTTTCCAGCTCTTTCTAAAAGATCAAAAGATACAGCTTGCATAGCAGACAGGAATTTACCCTGATGAGTGCCTATTGTCTTGAATACAAATGCTGCTCACAGTGTTTGCCCAAAGCTAAATGTGTATGTCTCTATAATAACTAACTGCAGTTAGACCAAGAAAGCATACTTGTATTGGAGATAAAATATGTTTGTGCTGGAGAACACCTTTTGCTTGAACAACCCCCAGGCTAAGATCTTCAGGGCCTCCTAATTAGGGAGGATGACACTGAGCTTAAAACCTGTCATTCCAAATAAAACAGCTGGAAAGCGCACAGCATTTCTGCTTGGAAATGGTAACGACTGTGTTAGGCTATTGCTGCAGGTGATAGGTCCTGCACACTGCGATCCGCTTCTGGCAGAAATCTGTAGGCAGTGCAGCTCACGGAAAGAAGCCGGGGTTCATTCATGCAGTGGGTGGCAACGCAATGGACTTCACCACCAGAGACCAACCTGGCCAAGGCACTCACCAAATTTTTCTAAGAATTTCTTGAAATGATAGAAGTAAGTTCCTACTTAGCTAAACCTCCCAGAGAGTGACACTTTCTCCAATCACCATGGTACATAGACAATAGTATTTCAGCTGTCCACATTACACAGATTGTTGCTCTTTCTGCTTAAAGTCACACATAAAGGTTAGCATTAAAGCTCACTTTATTGTATTAATCGAACAATATGTTTAGAGGATGTTAAATCAGTTTTTAGCAATTTTTTTTTAAAACACTGCTAGGGAATAAGGCATTTTCAAGTATCTCTCAATCTCTCAGATTTTTGATGATCGAAAGGATGATATTAGTTTTAAAACTAGTCAAAAAGAAAAGTTTTAAGACTTCAACTGCCATATGCTCACTAGATCATGAATTATTAAAAAAAAAAACCAAACAAACAACAACCACCAGAAAAAAACACAAATAAAAAACCCAGAAAAGTTGCTTTGAAGAACTAAAAAAACTGCATTATGATCTCTGTGCTGCATAATAAATATGGTTGAGGGGATTAATTTTATCCCATTGGACACTTACACCAAGAACAGAAGGGTGAAAAAAGGTTTCAACAGGATATGACTGGCAAACAAGATAGATACTTAATTCTTTCAAGTGGTGATGCAAAGCATATCCTTCATGAATAACTTACTGAAAATACCATCTGCTTCGCAGTGTATGCACAGTCATATTAAATGTACTCTCGTGTAGACATGTATCTTTGTAGTTTTTAACTATGTTGCACATTTCAGATTAGAAAGCAGCATTACGAGAAATAAAATCTAAGCACATCTAGCACCATTCCTAAAGTAATCTCAATAGCTCCACAAACATCAAAATAAATTGTAGGTACTGTAATGTTTTGAGGCCATGTTAGAGGCCTGCATATCCTCATCTCTGATGCAAATATTTTTACACCAATGCATTGCATTTTGAAATAGTTTCTTGTACTGAACTAAACTTTATAACAATTCCATGAAATATATATTTTTTAGAATATTCAGAAAACCTGAATATAAGCAGATATTGTAAAACTGGACACCTTTTTCAGCACAGCTGGAGTGGAATAAAGTAAACTTCTTTTTTTTATTCTCATTATAAAACCATACAATCCAATGCAGAACTATTTTACTTTTCATTCTAAGTTCTGATTAATTCCACTTAAGGGTATCAATCTTGAAAAAAGAAATTATAGCTAAAAATGATACAAGAGGGTATGCATAAAATGCTGTTTAAATGGATATTCTTACATGGCACTAGGAAAAAGTATGTTAACATATCTGCCAACTCCTGAACATGTAGAAATGCAGTAGTTATTCAGTTCTGTTAATGGAAATTAGAACTCAAGTAAGCTACCTCACAGGACAATTTCAGTGCCCTGTCTCCTGCCCCATATCTGTACTTCTTCATTTTTTCAAATAATTCATTTTACTAGTACTTGATATTTTTTACAGCTGCAAGTTAGATGAACTAGTTTTCTCTAGATGCCTATTTAAAGATTTTCAGCGCTTTAAATGCTTCGCCCTTCTTTGGCCATTTACTTATCCCACACTGTATAATTTCAAACAGAAACAATACAATGGTAGACAATTTCCTCAAAGTAGTGTTTCTGGTTTAGGATGGAGATATAGAAATAACAATAATATTTAGCACTTCAACGCTTCTCTGACTGTATTAATGTGATTTTACACTTTTCAGCAGATCTGCAGAAGCAACTGAACTCACCACTTAGAAGATTTTTTTGTAGTTCAAAAGCTAAAATTCATTAATGAATTGAAAGAAACAGAGCACTGCTTATGATATCCATGATTACAGTGCCATGAACTCTAGAAAGTTTAGACTAAATACTTTTAGTTAAGAGAGAATTTGAGGTGTTTTCCAAAAATTGCAGAAAATAGATGAGAACTCCTGGCATCTTAAAACTTCTCATTATAGTAGTCTGAACATATGGTACAGAAGGAGATTCCGCCTAGTTCTACATCTTATCCTTCCATTTATAATCAATAAAGTCTTCATCCAGTGTGTCAGACTGCTCTAGTTCCTAGACTCTGCAGAAAAAGTTCCTAAAATAACAGCAAATATAGGTGGATGAGCATGTCTTCTTACTGCACACCTGACTGCTCTTTCCAACCTACCCTGGCTCCTGCGTACAGACTAAACATGGCACAGCAAGTCAGTGGAATTAACTCCACGGTTTAGTATTCCTCATAATACAGTATATAAAATGTTTCTGATATAATTTTTAGACAATTAATTATAGGGGAAAGAAGCCTGAGTTCAAGACTTTTTTAACTATATATACTTATTAATTTACACATACCAACTTTTTATATATGCATATATATGAGTTTATGTTTATTTATATAATCACATGAATGTTACATTTAGCTGTGGTTGTTTAAAATATACATAAACATACACACACATATTAAAATGTTATTGAGAAACACTAAGAGGGAAGAAAATTACTCAGCCACCAAGAGTGTCCTGTCTCTCACACAAAATGAAGGAACAAGATGGGAGGGAGGAAGGGAGGAAGGAAGGAATATTCATATTTAGACAGACCTAATCATTAGAGCACCCACTCCAAGCAGCTCAAGCACAATTTTTAGCACCTGAAACAGATAAAATACCTCTTAAACACTCTCAAACCAGGAACTCCATGGCAGAAAGAAGAGTGTAGTCTTTTGGGTGTAACTTGGTTTTTTTGCATGGTTTTGGGTTCGTTTGTTTTTTGGGGGTTTGTTTGTGTTTTGTTTGTTTGGTTTGGGTTTTTTGGGGGTTGTGGGGTTTTTTTGTTTTGGCTTGGGTTTTTTTTTTTCCCTTGAATTGTTCCTCCAAATACATTTTTTAATGAACACATTTTCCCTAAAGGCTGTTAGTGAAAAAATAGGAGAAAAAAAAAAAGAAACTCGAAAGACGTCAGTATAATAATTTCTGGTCATTGAACAATATGACAGACAAGAAGACTTCAACACTACAAGCTTCCCAGTTTTTAAAGCCATCTCTCCATGTCCCACACATTACTCTGAGGTATGCAGTACACGATATGGTGCATATCTTCTGCTCTGCTAGTATGCTTGTGTAATATATAAAGTAAAGCCATAGTTTAGAAATTATTGGTAATAACTATTAGCCGAGACTCAGGTTCTGAAATTATCAAATAATTGATCATTTGACTGTCCGTGCTGTGAAAGAGTTAGGTTGGCTGCTGTCATGGTTTTCACCTGTGCCAGCTGGCAATCTTCTGACCACTTCCCTGAGAACATGCGTGACCGCAGAGCTGGGCCGTGACACCCTGGATGTGGGATTCCTCTACTGGTGCCCCCAGTGCCATAGCGTGACCCTCAATGTATATTTACTTGAATATTTACTTAGAGCATCCTTCAAAACCATAGCATCCTTTTAAGGAGTTAAAGACTAGTATTCAGGCTTGCGTGGTGAATGCTTGTAAATTGGATGTGCTGAAACTGCTGAAGCGGTGACGGTCCCGGCTGTACGCTCCTCTCTGCTGGAAGTTGCATGAGGAACAGCAGAAAAGGAAACCTTCCTACGCCACTGTTTGCCACCCTGTGCAGTTCTAAACTGAAAGCAACAGCACTTTCGTCCACAGAAGTGCTTGCACAACTTAATACTAGTAAAGCTGAGTGTTAGGTATGGCAGGAAAGGAGAAAAGAAAAACCTTTCTTAGTCGTCATGTGAAATGTCTGCAAACATGAGCCAGGGGCCTTAGTATCCCTCTGTAGTTTACCATTTCAGCTTCCAGAGGTTATAAAATACTGTAAAACAGGTATGAGCAAACATTAAATCACAATTACAGTTTCAGATTATTTTCACCAAACTGGAAAGCTGCCTGCCTTGAGGGAACAGCTTCCAGATGTGGTAAGGCTCTTCACTGCCTTTGGTGTGTTCTCTGACACCTGTAAGGAGTTTCCTACTGATTTCAGGATCTCTTCAAATTGTAGGTTAGTCATTTTATAGATTTTGTACACAGAACAGTAAAATAATTAACATAACTCAGAGAAAAAATAAAACACCATAAATGCAGGCGGTATCTGCCATGGTGTTCATAACAAAGTTATTTATAAACCAATCATATTCTGTAAATAAAATACCACCAAATATCAACTTCCATAAGCTAATTTAAAATGTTGTCAGACAGCTAACATAAAAATGCTCTGAAACAGACTGAATATAGTGAATCTACAAAATTACTCAATATCCCAAGCATGAACTAAATATATATGGAAATAAATGGCCCAAATTGCATTTTTCTTGTAAGTACAAATGTTTACTAGAGGAACTTCAAATAACTTATGTACCTGTTAGAAATTATCCTTCCTTTGTTTGAGACAGCTTCAAGAATTATTTTGCAATGACTGTTACATTAGATTGAGGCACGGATTTTTACCTCTGCTATTGGTAATGTGTTTTTCCATCTACATAGACTACTTTGCATTCTAGTGAGTGCAAAATCTGGGAGTCACATTTTTCATGCTCACTTAAAGAAGGTCATGTTAGTCATATAATAATTTTTAGTCCCTAAGGTATCTGCATGCCCAGCTACATTTGCTTTCTCCTTACTACTACTGTTAAAAATTATTTGTACATAGAAATAAAGATTCTTAAAGTTAGAGAAAGAGGGGTTTTGTTGTTGTTGTTGTTGTTTGTAATGAAAGAATGCATCCCAGAGCATTTTAAGATTTTCTGCCTTAGTAATATTTGTGTCTTTCATTCTGATTCCCTGTTCCACATTACAGCTGGCATTTTGGTCCTTGGTGTGTTGAGAGGTATACTTTTCAAACAGATTTATTATTCAACATGGTGTTTTTCTGCATTAGCTAACTTGGGCCAAATGGTGTATATGTGGATATAACTCAGCGAAAGTCAGTCCTCTTATTCCATGGCCAAATTAGTATTTCAGGGAGTTCAAACCAAAGCAAAGCAATCTCCTGACTGCATTAGCCACATTGTTTCTTTGAAGTAGTAGGAGCAAATCCAAAATTGCAAGCATATCGATTCAAAAACATTTCATAATCAACATGACGAGGTTTATCAATACCAAAATGAATCATAGAATCATAGAATCACAGAACGGTTTGGGTTGGAAGGGACCTTAAAGACCATCCAGTTCCAACCCCCCTGCCATGGGCAGGGACACCTTCCACTAGACCAGGTTGCTCAAAATGGTCAGAATGTCCAAACTCCACTCAAGTACGGGCATATCTGCTATCAATGACATGGATTAGTGTTGTTTCTGTCACATCTTGCTCAAAAGGTATTGAGTGGCTTTATGGACTTAATTTAGGCCATTACAACCTTCCCTGACAAAATGCGGAAGATGCTAAGCAATCCCTAAATGATAAGTCGGACTGTCAGTAAATCATGACATTAGGGACAATGGACACATTTTTTCAATAAAGCAAAGACAACATGGCAGACTTCCAAGTGCAGGTATTATTCTTTACCCCTCCTAGGATTTACCATATAATACTTCCAATGAACTACATATTGAATTTTCCCTTCAAAAAAAATCAACTGCACCAAAATAAGATAGAAGGAAGAATTTGCTGTTACATGATACTGAAATGCCATGTGCATTAGATGGATTACATAGCAGAATATTACATAGTAGAATACCAATTCTTGGAAAGCTAGTTGGATGAAGAAAAAATAACGGGTTTGCTTTTCAAAAGGACACTCAGAAAATCACTCAGGAGAAATGCCACAGCATAAGTTTTAAAACATTTTTTCAAAAATAGAACTAACTAAATCAAAAACCCAGAAAAGTTACAATGACACAATCAAAATCCCTTAAAAAAAAAAAAAAACAACCAAGATTTATTGCATTTTAAGACAGGAGCAATGTGATGTGCCTTATCTCATTCAACTGTTTAGGGGTTTTATTCTAAGACCTGAGATTTGAGAAATAGGTTTGGAAGTCCGATACTAAAATATTGATTCTTAGAGAAAATCCTTCAAATCTGAGAGGTATTTAGCTGTGTAACCACAAAGTTATTAAAGTTCAAAGCTATAAAGCTATAAAAGAAAACCATGTGGTGACAGAATCATTTCCAGAAAGAACTATCCCTTAGTTTCTCTCCTTTCAAAAAACAAAGGCACAAAATCCTAATCTATCACCCTTTGAAATCTTGTCATGCCTCCTGCCTTATTTGACCATGGCAAATCATAGTAAGTAAAAAAGAACAGTAGTTTATACAAGGATATCATGCAAAGAGTAATGGACTGAGTCAAGCATCGATAAAAGAAAGTTCTGCGTTGCAACAAGAGGTTAAGTAGAATCACAACTGAGGTAGATATCACCTTCTACCTGTAGCATCTTTTCTGTACAGAAATGACTGAAAGGCATACCGTATCTTTCCAAACCCTCAGTCATTTCTATTTTATGAAAAACACAACAGAAACAAGTCATAATAAACCACCTACATTCCCTGACACCAGCATTTTAAATATCCCCTGACAGCTATCTCCATGTCCATATTGCTCTCTGATTTTATATCGTGTCGGGAGTTCCTCTGATTCATCATGACTTCTCTCCTTGTATTCCAGGGACACAACTGTCCCAGAAAAATTCCCTATGCTTTTTCTTTGACAAAAGCAGAATCAAGACTTAATTTTCACCCTCCTATTTTTCAAATACTTCTGACACAAGATTTTTCTTGAAATAGTTATCTTTCAGCTTCTGAGATCACACCTTTCTTCTGTTATTCCTAATTCTCTAATTTTGCTTTAACATATTATTGATATATTTCATTAAGTTCTTAACATTTAGCTTAAGATAATAAAGTCTCAAAGAGAACTCTTAATTTTACTGTTCAGCCTGAGAGCCCTTTACTCTTTCTTTTCTACATATCTGTGACTAAACCCATACTCCTTCTCAAATACAAAATGTAAGACATAACAAGTGGCAGCTCTACTTTCTTATATTCATGAGACCTTGCAGACTCTTTAAGCAAATCTTTTAAGAGGCAGACTTCCATAGCCAAATACACAGCCTGCACATTCCCCAGATTCTGAACCTGTGTCTTCATTGATGCACTATACTTTTCTCAATCCCTTATAAATGCCATTTCACCTGCTTATTCACTTTTCTATACTGTAACACTCTTCTGTATAATAAGCAAAAATATATTAAAATAATTGTATGCACTTTACACAAGAGAAGGAAGAGTCTGAACAGTCCTTTTTCACGTATCTCAAAAGTTCCTTTTACTAAAGTTCATATATCAGTTTGACAGAAGAGCAAGATGCAGCAAAAACGGTCCTGAAACAGAGTTGGTTTTTTTTTTAATCTTTAGTAATCAATCCATAAAATCCTAAAATACTGTGGAGAGGAAGGGTCCCTGAGAAAACTCTCTGAAAAGATGTACAACATAAAATCTATCACTCCCATTCCAGGCAATCAGAATGTTTATAGTCTTCCTTTAAGTACAACTTCATCCCTCTACTTAGAGCATAAAGCAAAAAGTACAGATTGAAAGCACTGCTGGAATGTGATTGACTGGCTTCCTAAAATATGCAATTTAAGTACTTTGGGACCTGATGGCATTCATGAAATTCAAACTAACTTTAAGAATTTAGTGAACTTTTTTCCCCCTCAGATCACCAGAATTGTTATTCTTTCCTTGCTCTTTTCATGTATAAATTTGAAGCAATCATGTTTGCAAGTAGTTCTGGGATAGTTCAATCATTTTTCAGGTCCCCAGTTTGTAGTGGCATAGCAAATGACAAAGAGTATCTTCCCAAATTTGTAGTCAGACATGATCTTTGACAGCAGTCTCCACAGAGAATAAACAAATTGTCCCCAAGAAATCCACATTAAATTCACATCTGCTACTTAGGAATGAGTACATGATAGTACTCCTTGGAAAAAAAAAATAGCTTTATGTATAACTTAACTTTTCAAATAGGATAGATGTCCTTTCAAATAATCTCTGCACAAGTCTAGGTCCTGTGCTTCTGTAAGACTTTTCCATTCTCCAGATGACGGGGAAGCCTCATCTTTCTTGAGTCACCTTGCTAAAGAACCACCTCTTTTCAGTGTCACTGGAGATTCATTCTTAGGCATTCTTTAGTCACTTGAGTCCTCAGAAATACAATTATGTTGCTATGGCATCTGCAAAATGATGCTGCACACTTGGTTGGGAGACTATTTTTACAGAACTCTGCTATCACACCTATTTTACCAACTGAGCCATGTTACACTGAGGCATTAGAATGATCCAAAATTCAGTCTAATTAATTATTGTCACTCAATTCTTAACCTTTCCATTAATTAAAATGTTTGTATCCTTATGATATAGCATTTCTATATCTGCTCTTCAACACCTATGAAGCCATCTACCTTCCTTACATCAATGGACATTTTTATACTGTCTTGTACATGGAACAATAATGAAAGAAAATGAGATGTACCTCAGCATGCTTTTTAGAAGTCTGGAGAAAATAACAATAATAATAATGATAATGATAAGAACAACAACCACCAAAACCACACGCTACAACAACAATAACAACAACTAACAGCAAATAAAAACACATGCACACACACACACACACAAAAACCAACCCAGAGAAATGAGAAGAACATAAGTATTTTGGCCAAAGCCGAAGATACAACAGTAAAACATCTACACTTTGAAAATGTAGTTGTGGTTACTAAATCATAATTTATACTGATTCTGGAAAATAATTAACTTTTGGTTGTTATCAGCTCTCTGTAATGTAGTCTTCTCTGGTGAAAACTTCTAGACTCCATACTGGCTCCAGCATTACAGACAAAACTGTTATCCAAGTTTCAGTTAATATAACTGGTTGTTAATCATCAAGAAAGCAGCATGTTAAACTTCTGGGTCCTGGAGATAGTGCTTTATGACACATAAGCACCTATCCTTTTGCGTACTTTCAATTTTGATTCATACTACTTCCAAATACCTCAAAATTTAATAGGCAACTTATTGACAGGGAAATTTGGAACCACAAAATGTCATTTTGGGGTTTTTTTTGTTGTTGGTTGTTTGGTTCCCCCCCCCCCCCCCACCCCACCCCCCAAGAATGGTTTTAATGAAATTAGAGGTGGTATTGGGCAGGAAAAAGTCAGAGGCAAAGATGGTAACTGCCAAGCACAAATCACAATATAGAATAAAACCATTTTTACTCCAAAAAAAATTCTTCCCAAATCAAAGGACACTGCAGAAATAATATTGGATCTAACTCTCTTATACCAGTTACAGAAGAATTAATTACAGCAATATAGTTAAGGCATAACTTCATAAAAGCTTTTTATCACAAGATTCCAAGGTACAGATCCATCACACAGAGAACTAACAAAAATCAGTTTAAAGTAGACTTCAGTTCCAAAAACTGTCTTGCTCATATGTTTAAACAGTGTAATATAAAATTCTCAGCTTACTACCAGGCGTAAGTATTACTTACAGCCTTCTTGTTACAAAGGCTCAAAATCATGTCTAAGGTCATTAATTATAGTCTCCTGACCAACAAAAATTTCTTAAAGAATAGGAACCAGATGGAAAATTTGGGAAAATTTCAACACTAATAAATTTAAGGGTCATCTTCTCAAAAACTGTGCTTAAAAGTAGTCTTCGCTTTCAGAGTCTGTGGGCATAGAAGATCTCATTTCACTTTGGTAAAACTTGTAGCTTACCGAAAATAATATTAATCTGAGGGTAATCCTGTCAACACAAACAGCAAAGTCATTAATTAGAATTTTATATCTTACTAGCTGGAATGCAGCATTTCCCATACAACACATCATGCAAAAATAATTACAGATTTTACCCAACTACAGAACTGTCTAGGTGGGGCACTGAGTAGGAAATACATGGCTTCACAGTGCAGTACATTGATGCTCCACTTTCAGCTGTCTGGCCGAGAAAAAGGCAAGAAGCAGAAACAAAAAATACTGGAAATACCTCGTTCAGCCTCCAACTGAAACTTACCGGATTTAGTGCTGTCACTCAGCATTGCTCTATCTCATCTGTCTTGTAATAGAGATCTTTTTTTATGCTCTTAATGCTTAAATGAAACTACGGCTTTATTTCATGTGTAAACATTTGCGACACCTTTAGATTGAATTATGGTTATTCACATTTGCGGTATGGGAAGCGTTGTATGTTGTGCTGACCCACACTTCAGTGTTATGAACCTTACAGCTTTCTCATAGGTGTTAGATCCATTAGTAGCTTATGAGATTCAGGAGTGATATATATAGAAAGAATATGGTGGAGATCAACAAGGATATAAATTCCTTGTCCTGTCAAAGTGGTCGGTTACTGCTGTGTCTAGGACTCAGTCATGACTCAGTAATGACTACATACATTATTCCCTATACATGTTTTCATCAAGTGTATTCTTGGTATACAGGAACCGATATAAAGCGTAAGTGGATGCTTGCTGCATGGAGACACTTCTCAGCAGGTCACCAGATATGAGGGCAGTGTGACACCACCCCTCATTCACATCAAATACAGGAATTGATACCTGACCCATCAAAGTTGTATTTTCTCCCTTAAGGAAATCTCTTATTTTAGTTGAAGGAACAGTAAAACTAACTCCTAACGAAAGTAGAAGTTAATAAGGCAGAAAGAACTGAAGAACGAGTACATCTACCCAAAGTCCTACTGACAACAGAGAAAGGAGATTAGTTACAATGCTAACACTCCTGCCAAGAAAGCAGTTCTTTCCCAAAATGAGCCTGAATGGCATATAGAAAATACAATCCTGTATATAATGCGTACAGACATAGGGACACCTTTCAATTTTAATACTGATGTCAGAAAATAAAGCATTTTTTTCTTTCACTTACTGATCAGTGTTTAGAAACATATGCAACATGCAAACAGACAGCATGGTAACAAACTTTTTTTTTTCCCCCATTTATATTTTCAACAGATTTGAGTTAGTGGTGATTGCCAGGATTTTTCATCCAGGACTGCTTAGCAGATTTATAAGTGGGTATTGCCATGTGTTAACAAGTGCTTTATCTCCTCAGCACAATTTCTAGAATATCCAAAGTGCAACATACCTTAGAAAATACCTGGATCAGCTTCAGAGCTTGCAATGATAGGGTTGAGGGATGAAGACATGTCTTTCGGTGATTATAAAACACAGTTTTGCACTGGGGAATCAAAAGCATTCCCGAGGAGCTGGTTTTAGATCTCTCTCCTGACAGATGGAGCAGTCTCTGCTCACTGCATTTCTATGATCATGGGTTTGATGAACATATCTAGTAGTTCTGACTGGTTAATTATCCTGACACCATATACATTTAAGAAACATAGTGAATCAAGCAAGGGATTCAACCCACCCACCTGCAGTACAGATATAGTGCATCTATCAGAACAAAGGTGACCTACCTAGAAGATACCAGAAAATGGACAATTCTGGTAGATTACATGAGTAAGAAGGTAGGATGACAGGAAGAAGAGTCATGGAGAATATTTTGTTATATTATGTAGCATGTGAATCTGTTCATAATCATGGAATACTGCAGTGTGATAAATCATCATTTATACACTACTATGGCAATGCTTCATCAGCTCAAAACATTTTCAAATGTCTGAACTTGAAGGCACCAGATGTGAATTTCTGTTTTAAGACAGCAAATTCAGAAGCCCAGTAGTCATCCACCAAGGATTTCCAGCATGATCATTGCTCAAAATCGTATTCACACGAATAAGAGCTAAACTGCAGCATATATGAAGAGCAAAAATCAGCTTGAGAATTGAAAGCTACAGATTTTGAGATGGCAATGAAACACAATCCTTACATTAAAAAAACCCAGAAAACACCAGAGATTTTGTGGCTTATTAGCACAACCCCACCTCTACATGCAGTGCAACAAGAGAGCATGCTCCTTAATAACATTAAAATCAAACTGTCAGTGCAAGGCTGGACCTCAGGCTTCTACCCACAAACTGCTTGAAAGCCTGGACATTTACCTATGAGTGACATGGGCTTAGGTTTCCATTCAATATTTCCAGATGAAGAGAGAAGATCAGAGTTTTTGTTTGTCCAGGCAGGGTTTACATCGGGTAGCATCAATTCAGAGGGCAATTAAAATAAAGAGTCTGCATTTATAAAGCTTCAAATAGTGTCGAGTATTTGAAAACACAAGCCCTTATTAATGAAAATCTGCTGCATCTTTTCAGTGTGTCATCACAGACTACACAGTTTACAGTCCCTAATTCAACTCCCCCCTGTAAAAGCTTCCTTCAAAATTGGATTTGAAGCCTAAAAATTAATGTCAGCATTTCTGAGAGATTCAGCTCTCACACAGGCAGGTCCTGTGAAAGTCAAAACAGGAAACCAATTTCCAGGCACAGTCCTGAGATATTAATTAGGACACATTCTTATAAACAGACTCCGAAATAAATCCTCTTCCTTCCAGGCAGACCTCAGCACTACTTCAGTTACCATGAAATTGTGCATTCTTGTAATTGCGCTGTTAAATTATTTCTACAAAAGAGACGGAATGACTGAAGCAGGAAAACAGGGGTATATTGCAGCTTCCAGTTATCCACTTCCAAACCATAGGATTGCTTGCATAACCCTCTCTTCGGCCAATTACTCTGCTTATAGTTCAATGTATAAAACAGCAGAAACCACAGACTGACCACAAGTACTTGGAATTGCAATAGGCATTTTTGCTTCTGTTTTTTTTAAATGCTGAAGCTTCATGTGCGTGCAGCCAAAGGCAATCTAACAAGTATTTCTTTAACAATTAGCATGACAGCCCTTATTAAAGAGATTCAGACCCGTTCTCAGAAGACAGAGCTCCTATGTTTGTCCCTGTTCCCCACGCTTTTGAAATTGTTATTTAACCTTGATTTGGACTCCCTAGCATTACTGTTTTACAAGGGCCACCTTCAGATTTCCAGCAAACCCTTTCCTTTTGTGGCCAGCAAAGTGTTTGATTTTATTTCTGCAGCTATTCAGAAAGGCCATGTGAGATCTACGTGAACAGAGGGAATCTAATGATAATTTTATGAATACAATGCAACTCTAAGAAAAAATCCTGCTATAAAGGCTTTAATGCATTGCTGCAGGAAGATAAGGTGAAAAACGTTTCAGAGACTATGCAAACCACCAAAAAACCCAAGAAAAGCCCCCATGTGCAACCAACTTCACTGATATTAACATTCATTTGCTGTTCCTTTACAGCAGATGCACTCTTCAATTAAAATGCTTCTGGTTTGCACTAAGAATATTCTCCAAAAGTGAAATCTTCTCAAAGTACATGTAAATGTTAACAAGTCCAATTCAGAGCTTAGAACAAAGTAGACTCCAAAACTTCCGAGCTTGGATGAACATATTTTGGAACAGAAGTACAATTACGTGATTATGAAGAAACAGATTTCTGCTTCCAAACTGTTTTATGGTAGTTTGTATATAAATGTTTTCTGCATTTTTTTTTTTAAATAATCATGGAGACCAGATGACAAAAACGTTGGCATACCACTCATCCCCAGCAGTATGCAATATTATTACAGTATACTAACCTTTTATATTCTATTTGCCTGAAGTACCCATAGGCACTATTTTTTATCATGTGGTTTAGGCCATTTTTCATTTATACATTCAAAATGAGGTATCTCAGGTAAAAGGTTAAAAATAATCTAACAAAAATATATTTCTTTCCAAAAACCAAATCAATCTGGCATTTTAGCAAGTGTCTTTCAAACAATGCTTAGGAAGAAGAACTAGAATTTAAATTATAAGTGCCCAGTTTTTCTTCACTAACAGCAGAAAGTGTAGATAGTTAAAACTTCTGGTATCTCTATGATTGCAGGAGCATAGCTCCTAGAAGTTATTGGATTTTGCATAAAATCCTCAGCACTAACACAAATGTGTTAAATCCCATAGCTGAGGGAAACAGGAAAAACCTTGGTCCATAACCTAATGAACATTTTATGAAGAAGAACAGAGTTAGTATGCAGTAACAGCACTAAATTTAACTTGGTCCCCTGATCCAGGGGGCTGTACATGCAACCATCGCTGGCATTTCAGAGACACGGAAAGGAAAACACGGAGATCGGATTCTTGGAAAACCTGTACCTTATTTTGCTGTATGTAATTATAACGCATGCAATTTCAGAGTTGTCTCGAACGTTATTTCAGGAACGTAGCCATTTGGAAGTGTTTTAAATGAAGTGGGAGTTTCCTGTATCTTTCCCTTTTGATTGCTCCCTCCTCTCCTTTTCCCCCTGTCTCAACTAACACAGGGTGAGTATTGAGGCTTGCTGTAGTCTGAGCCTGATTTTGATGCACGATCCTCCTTCCCCGTGATATAGAGGAGGACTGTTTCTCAGGGGACTCTATAGCACGGCTCTGTCCTCCTTTTGGTTCCGTGTGATTTTTCAAGTATGAAAGGACAATTCCCCCCTTTGTGAGATTCTATATGTCTTTATGTTTTAGCATTTTTCTTGCTATGAAGCCTTATTTTTAGGTCTTCCTATCTTGAGAAAAGTAACAAGAAATATGGATTTTAACACACAGCTGGCATAAGAAAGGTATTTAATTAGTTCTTTTTCCTCCTTTTAATCACCACAGTATTCTAGTCATTCCTTAGAGCATAAAGAAAAACAATTATCTTTAAAGAATTACTTTTCCCCACATATTAACCACATTTCACAGAAAGGCTACAACTTAGTTTATATTAGGAAGAGGAACTAAAAAGTAGCTCTGAATGAAAGAGCCTTAATTCATTTCAAGGGTCTTTTTGGCCACTGGTGGGCTGCATGAAATTCGAAGATTCAATCTAAAGAGCCTAATAACAGTTTGTTCCAGCTTAAATCAAGAGACGTAATTAATTTGATAATTATTTCCTGAAAACCAACTGAAATTAGAGTCCAGAGTAACAATTGCATCTTCTTTCCCCTTCGCATCCAGCTCCACTTTACAACCTAGGAAGTCTGGTGAAGCTACAGGCTCCCAGGGAGGCACAGTGAATAAAATGAGTACGCTTCACATATAAAATAAAAACTATGACTTCCTTTTATGAGTCTGACTGGAAAGTAAAATCCTAACTGTAAGACTTACAAGCAAAACCACTACTAGTTCTATGACACTCAAAAAATAATACATATCATCCACCAGGTCTGCTTGAAGTGCACTCGGCACAAGAGGCAGCTGGATACGTACAACACTACAGTAGAGCTTCGTGCCAGGTGGGATAAAGGGGGTTACCTTGTGGTAAATTGCGGAGTTGAGGTTATAATAAAATAAAGCGGGAAGGAAGCTGCCTATGGCAGCGCAAACCAGCCAATCTCCTCTTCAGCATGTCCTCTTGCCTCTTCCTGTCTCTAACTGCCCGTGAAAGCTTTACAAAAATGTAATTTAAAAGTCATTGCAGCACAAATAATGCATCTTTATTATACTTCCAACTGCTGAAATAATAAAATTGATGTATGTTCACAAAAAGCCTTCATGTTTTACTTTTCTCCTGTTAACAAATTTGGACACTTTCATCTTTCCCTTCTCACAATACAGAGCAATGGAATAATCCTTTTCTTTAAATTCTTTACATGACCGTTCACCTTACACAAAACCTCTCAATGTAATATACTTCATTTGTCCTATTTTTTACATGCTATTATCAGTATGCATCATATGCAGCTGCAAGTACACGTATGACTATAAAAACCTATAAAATGTCAGCATGTCTGGCCTTTAGGAGAGATTCATCATTCCATCACATCTGATATATGCAGGTTGTCACTATAACAGCAATGTCTTGTACATCGCATAGGAATGACGACCGACTACTGAGCGAAAGGTTAGGCTACACAACACAGCCCTTGATGTTTGCATCTGCTCCAAATTTTAACAGAGCTGAAACCGTTACGAAACTAACTGCAAGCATACAGGCTCCGACTTAACCACTGCTACGCTGCTACCTGGCTAGGTTTTTAGAGACTTTTTGTACCCTGAACCAACAAACTGATTGGTTAGCTAAATAAAATAAACAACATATATTTTGACAGAACTCAAACTAATGTTAACACACTAAACACACCTCCAAAAAATCATCTTTTCAAAGAAAGCGTTGACAATATTCGTCAGTTTAAACACTTTCTGGCAATAGCTCAGCTTGTTAACAGGCAATGAAAGACTGCTCTATTAAGCTCAGGGTGATGCTAAAATGGTTTCATACAAGACGATAGCAATTTTCCTTACCACCAAGTGAGGCTGCCTGCTGAGAAAGGCCATGGCACGCTGCAGGTCTTTGCTATTCATAGGTATTGATTGTAATGAGGAAGACATTTTATTGCTATCCAGCATTATACAGTTACATGATTAGCTGTCTTTTCATTAAGAGCTAGGAGTCATATAAAAATGACTTAGACTACTGCTTAGTTTCATAGTATTTCCTTTTAACTGAAACCATGTTCCATACAAATAATAAACAGATTACACAATCCTTTGTCTTTAATTTAAAAAAGGCCTTTGAATAGGATCAGGTTTACTAAACGATACCTTTTCAAATTTAGCCAACTATCATTTCCATCAATAAAGTGTTTTTCTTGATCAGGATGA
This sequence comes from Eurypyga helias, assembly GCF_000690775.1. Lineage (NCBI taxonomy): Eukaryota > Metazoa > Chordata > Aves > Eurypygiformes > Eurypygidae > Eurypyga > Eurypyga helias. Next base: position 38,351 of record NW_010246653.1, read on the forward strand.
GATTACTTTTTGGTACTAAGTGAAATTCTGAATTCTTGGCAGTCACCCAAGTGTGTGGGAACCTGGCCTCAGTAAATATTGTAGGAAAACATTAATGAGGCATAAAAGAATAAAAGAGAACAACAGAAAAAAGTGTCCACCAACAGAGAAGGGAATGTAAACCTGGTTAGTGTCCAGAGTAGAAGAGAAAATTACAGCCTTGGCTCTTTGAACTCATTCTGCATTCTGCAGACTCCAGACATCATGCTGCACAGTAGTATTTTTTATTTGGGTATCAGTGTTGCCAGTCTAACATAAATCTCTGTTGGAGGAATGTTTTAAATGCCCCAGTTTAAATATCCTGCTAGCCAAAACCTGGTAAGTGCAGGAGATGGGAACAAGTTTTATTCTATTTCATACAGCAGTTTTATTTTAGTGCCCAGATAATCCCCTTTGCCAGAGGAGGGAGATCTCTTGATGAAAGCAAACCTCTGAAAGAAATTGCTGGTGAAACTCCTTCGTAGTTGGTGTGCTGAAAGACCTCAAATGCTAGCTGCCCTAGCTGATGGTGTGGCTGCAGCTTGGCCCTCGCCCATACCTGGAAGATCTGAGAGACATGTCTGCTTTAACATCGCACTGTCCCTGTGATTTCCTACTTCCAGGTATTACAAAGTAGGCATGCAATGAATTTTGGTCTAGGTTATTTGTCCTTGGCATCCACGTTTCTGAGAACTTGTCAGAAGTGCTTTCATCCTTTATATCCAGCACCCTCCTATCACAGTGCAGATTTCTGGCTCACGGGAAGGACTTCACCAACTCTGCAATGGAAGGAAACTCTTCCAGAGAAAGGTACAACATCCACAGGTGCAGAGAATTACGCTAGAAAACATTCTTGGTCACTAAATCATGACACCTATTTATTTCCATGTTTAAAAAAAAAAAGTGATCTGTTTTAGTAAGTACCTTTGTATAATTTCAAAGGACTGTGTTGGATCATAATGCTGCTCAGTTTCATTCCAGTCAAATGCCATTTGATCTAACAGAATCAGACCAGTGTAAGGCTGTTGTAGGGAGAATGTGAAGGGGCCCAACAATCTACATAGCCTAACAAATTTCATAGTCAACCTCAGCCTTTATTTGGCTGAATGCACATGCTGGAGTCTCCATTCATATGGGAGCAAGGTGACACTATGCACTCAGGACTATTTGCATAGGTTTGTCATCGCTGTGTATAAATATGTATAGTCTTGAGATCAGTAAGTAAGATTTCTGGTTAAGTAAGTTGATTTCTTCAACTATATATCCTTGTATTCCCTCTTCCATGTTCCTTGAATCTTACCTATTGTTATATAGGAAAATTTAGAGAAAAGAGGTAGAGAATGTCAGAGAAGACGATGTTTCAATACAGGGCCACAGAGTCCAGTGCCCCAAACGTGGCTACAATGTCCAACATTTATGAAGTCTTAGATACCTAAGGCTGAAGCTTAACATCCTGAAGTTCCCTCTAGAGCTGATGAAGAAGGATATTGCTCTTTCTCTGAGCAATACAAGTCTTAACGCTCATATAATGGCAGAGTTCTCATCCTCTTCTAGCTCGTTTCTCAGGCAGGTGCCTAAAGTAAAGTTAAGGATGAGAACAGCCTGTGTTGCCAACAATTAAGAGCTCATGATTCTTTACACAAGTAGGTTTGATACCAAAATTATATTTCAAATGCTAATTCATACACAAAATGTGAAAGTCTTTTCCTGTGGTTAAAGAACAAGACTAGAAGCCGTAATTCCTGAAAGATAGATCTCGATTCACCATTCATCATGGTTTTTCTTTTTTTTCCTTGCTGCAAAAATAATTTCATTCCAGCCTTTATCAATGAGGATATATGTAAATTTAACCACGTGGCCTCTTAGGATCACGGGTTTCAGTTTCCAATCCCAAGTGCCTATTACTCCAGGACAGCAGCAGCTGTCCCCACCATCCTCCTGATTCATTGATGCCTGGAGCAGAGCTGGGCTAAAGGGCCATTTCTTTAAAAGCCCCTTTTTCTTAGTGCACCGACTCCATTGGTAAAAAGACTTTTCATATATCCCTAGCGATACAAAAGAAGTTCCTCCAAGTCAGCGTGTATCATAGCCCACAGTACTAAACCCCTCAGTGGTATCTACACCTTCAGCATTATTAGCACTAGAGAATTGCCTATACACAGCAGCTTTTCTTCCTGCAGCGTTATTTCTGTTGTATAACACATGCTTGCACAATCGCTTTAATTTGAAACTATGGAAATACACGCTGCATAGCAGAGGGCAGATCAACCTCTGTTTTTTAATAAATGATCACACTGACAATTAAAATTCCTGGTGACAGGCAAATTACTGTTAAAATCTATGATTGATTTCTAGCAGAAATATCTGCAGCAGCAGGGAGTAAAGCAGCTAGCAGAAAACCTTAATAAAAATCAAGGTAATAAACCTTTTGCAAATATCAATTTTAATTATTTTTTAAATTACCTTTTCCTCTTCCATCTCTTTCATATGGCCCAATCATGTGAAAAGTTAATCATATTTTATAATAAAAAACATTTACTGTTCTCTTTCTTCATCATCTTTAGTGGAATTTTTCAACAATATGAGCCATTACACTAAAATGGGAGTTTCTTCAGCCATCAGAGCACACAGCTGTTTTATAGTTAAACTGTTTCACATCAGTAGAGTTTTTTTACGCGGGTACTGAAGCTTCCAGAGCACGATTTTGCTACAAGGTTTTTATTTCTAAAATCCTGTATTTAATTTTTAATGGTATCTGTACAATGACTTGCCAGTCTCTTTGCTCTGATAGGTTTCTTTTAACTATCTGCAAACAATGAAAGCAGTAAATCAGCTTCAAAGTCCTTACAGTTAAAGCAAAGAAGTTTCTGAAACATGCATAAATAAGTTGTGGCAATGAAGTGCACAGCAAAAAGGAAGGCGTCCTTCAAATTCTTAGAAGACCAATGACATAGAACATTTATTTTCATCTCATACTCTTCCTCTCCCACAGGTTGAAAGGGATATTGTCAAGAAAAAGCTTTCAAGGTACTTTTGTGTGAGCTAAGGGATACAGAGCACTGCATCTTCAGTTTTAGAGGTGAGAGATGTAGCAAATGTGATTTGTTTAATGGAAGAAAAAGTGCCACAAGGGCAACTAAAAAGTGGCACCTAGCAGGGGAACAGAAAAACCTCTGGGTGCTTACCATTTTAAGGTTAATTCATCCCTCTTTGTTTCCAAAAAATACTTTTTACTTACACTGTAATCATCTTTAAATGGGTGGTAACAAAGAATAATGAACTCTGTGATGATTGGAATCAGTCGTCTCTACCTTGTGACTGGCCATGAACAGAATGTGCATTAAACAGTGTATCACAGTCAGGTATTTAATTCCAGCTCTTCTAATATATTTATTTATCTATCCATTTATTTATTTGCCTAAAGTACGTCCTAGTCGTCTTCAAGCTTTACTGCCATCAGTATGACTACTGTAGTTTAACTCCAGATGAGACTGACGTGCTCAGAGGCAGATAAAGGAGTAACTCCAAGCAATCGCTTTATGATTGCTCTGACATTTCGAGGAGCTTAGAGAAATCACTGAGCAGTCTGATATTCTATATCATTTATTTTCTACAACAATTATTTTCTAGATGGGACGTGAAACCAATTGACCAAGGGTGTATTTTTAATACATATTAACTACATGTTGTGCGCATGCAACCACACAGACACAGACCAGTTTCTTGTTAAGAAAGACCACTTAATTTACCAAAATACCCAGGTAGTGACTTAGCATTCCCTAACGAGTGCACTTTAAACTCTTCACTCTTGGTTCAGCCAGTTTGACTATCAGAGGCACTTACCTTAGCAGCAGCTGAGGATCGTGGGTTATGGCCCCTTTCCTGACACATGACCAAGGCTGCAGTGTATGTGCAGTACTAGAGCTGTTAGCTCTGATGTCCGTATTATGTGCATGCCACCCACAGCATATAGGGGCTGCTGAGGGACCCCATATGTAAGAGGGCATTCAGTGGGGTGCCACAGACAACATGATTCAGCTGTACAACAGCATCCTGCCTCCTCATCTCATTCAGCTCCCAGGAACTGGATGTGACAGGTTTGATGGAGTAAATTAAATGCCTTCGCAGACCTTCAGAAACTGATGAACATTGGCTCACAATCGTGTGCAACACGCTCAAAGGGAGCAGAAAAAAACAACTTGAGATTGCATGAGGGAGAAAACATGCTATTTATAGAATGAGCTTATCAGAACTGATGTTTTTTCTAGTAAAAGCTGTTGTACATATGAGCTCAATTTGATGCTGCATTGTTTAGTGGCAGACAGAGATAATACAAAACATAATGCAATTTACTGCTTCATTTCTTCATAAAGTCTACCCAGAAATATTTACTGCTCCATGTTACAGTAAAGAAGGAGTTTAACAAAATGAATAGAGAGTTTGCAAAACTATAAATAATGCTCTCTCATTTCCTAAAAAGCGTTTCACCCTCTAGTGAAATAATATAAAAATCTTCTTTTTAATTCCATACCTGACCTGAATTTACTTATCCAAAATTTCTAAACCTGAGTCAGTCAACCTGTACTCAATTTGTATTTGTTGTTTCATCTATTGAAAAAACGTACAGCTCAGCCTGTGGACTTTATCAACTGAGAAAAGCTTGAGCAAGTATAATTTTCGGCTTCTGAATTTGTCTTTAATTATAACATTGCAAGTGCTGAATTTTGCTCATTTTTCTTCTCAGTTTTCAAATCATGAAGGATATGGTTAAAACCAAGAGATTTTAAAACAAAACAACAATAATGCTAAATGGTTTTAGCCTGCTTTCTGGATTTTTCACTTACAAAATCAAGATTCTGTTAATTCAGCCCCAAAATGTAGACTACCATACATATACTCCTTCACACAAAATCTGCAGATCTCCTTTCAGACACAGGAGAGAGAGAACCCACAACCTTTCTGGCTTCTGGGCAACATGGCTGATAATCCCTTCTGTTTGCTTCCCTAGCACCCTTCAGCAATCCCCTTAATCACTTGCCAGGTAAAAATTTTGAGGTTGAGTCGGTTTATCATGCCCCCACCCCTTTTCAACATCAGTTCTGAAAAACTGATTTCTCTTTCAACACCTCTCTTAGAAAGCATAGCCATTTTAACTGTTTCAGTTAATATGCATTTTGGGACACGGGCTCGAGCCCTTGCATAGTACTGCGCTGTGACACACGGCAGATGCAAGTCTGACTAAGGTTAGCAACTTTTGTTCTGTATTCTGCTGCATACTATAGGACTACCTTTAGCTATTCTTATAAAAAGGGATCGAATTCTGACAAAAGAGTACATTTCCCAATTCAGTACAGATTATAAAAGACAGAAGAAGGTGAATGATAAAGTTGGAGTCAAAGGTGTCACTTGAGATTCAGACATCAAACTTCACTGAAGATTTTGCGAAACAGAAATTGAAAATATATTTTCAGGAAGGCCTACATTTGGGCAGCCCAAAAGATGATACTTTCAGAAAGATGTGAGAATGAGATAACAAAAACAAGGAGGTAGATAGAAAATCTGTCTGCAACCATAAAGATAACCACTTGCAGCTACTACCATCATTGTTCCTTTTGATTTCAGATGATTTGAACCTACTGCTCTTTGACAGGTGCTCAGTGTGAAAGAAGTTGGTCCTGAACATAAAGCACAATTTTAATGGTTCAGAAATCTATATTGAATTTATGCAGCTTAGCTTTAACTTATTAAAACCAAAGCAACATTCAAAAGCCAGTGGTTGATAACTTATCCAAAATGCAGGCAATTTAGCTGTAAATGCTTCACTCCTGCTGGTTAAACTTACTGGTTTTTTATGCATAGGTACTCAATAACTTAAATAGACCTACATTACTCTATTCAGCAATTTCAATGAAGTCCAAAAGCAAATCACAAAAGACACTACATGCAGTTTTCAGTTTGTGCAATAAGGATGCAGAACGATCCCCATACCAAAATCATACAGCACTTACTTCTGCAGCCCTGCAGCTACCTTACCACCCAGTCATCTTCAATGTGTGATGCTCCCAATTTCAAAATTCATGTAGGACCATTTCAAATTACTGGTCAATTAACACTGAAATCCTTTAAGTACTTCATCCACATTAATTCCAAATAAGTACCTCATGACTAATGTCATTAAAACAAATTCCAAAGGAATTGGTAATGATTAAGTTGTTATTGCAAAGCTTTACTATTATTTTTATGTGTTTGTGTTGGTTTTGCCTGTTTTCTGTGCTGTCTCTTTGAAATTTCATCTCAGGTTGACCCAAAAGTTAAGTAAACAATCTGCAACACGAAGTATGCAGTACAAAATACAAGATTACTGTTGACTAGAGTTGCTGTATTAAGAACAGGTTCTTATCTAGCTGAAGTGTTTTAAGTATTTTCCAGTGACAATGACCCAGTCTGACCTAAATAAAACATGATACCCAGCTGTCTAAACTTAGGTGAGTTAAATCCAGGCCCCGGAGTCTAACATGAATGTCACCAATATGACAAAATTCTTCCTGACTTCAGCACTGATCTTCTTGTTTTCCTTCCTGGTCCTCTGCATATCCTGCTCAAAGCTTTAAAAATGTTAAAACTATCTGTGTGTACATATGTTCTAGAACAGGAAAGTAAGAAGCAGGTGTCGACTCAGCTTGGTTTTTTTTTTTTTCCCTTTTTCCCCCTTTTTTTGATCCGGAGCATTTACAGCCAAATGTTTTGTCTAAACTAAAGCATTTGGAACTTCACAGCCTTTGTTCTCTTGAAAGTTCTCTTAGTTTATTCATCTTAGAGTAAGGTTACGTCCACTTCAATAACAGTTAAGAGCACCAATACATTGTATAATTTTATTTGATGCATATTTTTCAGTCTAGATGAACTGAATATGTAATTGTTACTCTCCCTTCTGTATTTTATATGAGGTACCTCTTGGAAATACACTTTGTTAACCTATGGTGAAGATACCTATAGTATGAAAATTAGGAAAAATAAAATTATCTGTGTAGAAATGCAAAAATTGAGGCAAAGTTAAAAAAAAATAAACAATAAAGAGTCTACAATAACCACACCTATACTAATAACATTTTAACAACATTAATACTGATTCCTTTCCAAAGGGTTTGTAACTCATACAGGATATCATTACAGTCTTCTACTAATGGTGAAAATCCATACCCTAAAATTCGAGTTTGCATCCACTATAGAGAGTTTCTAGAGCATCTATGAGGATTTGATAGAAATACTGGGCCCTTAACATTTCTCAGGAATATATGCTAGAAAACTCTTGGCGGAAAACATTATAAAAGCTGAAGGTTTTTTTTTATTAACTACCAAAATATTATTATGACTGTATTGCCTACACTCATGACCATGGACTACAAATCAGTCACAATTGTTCCAGAGAAGCATGTAACAAATTATAATTATTATCTAGAAATCAAGAAGTTATGAACGTAGAATGAAAATGTGCTCTGTTCTAAGCTTTGGAAACTGGCAAAATATGTTTTCCTAAAATTCCAATCTGTAAGCTCTACCTTTCTTAATAACAACAACTTTGTAAAGAGATCAGAGGAAGATATTGGAAATTGGATTGGATAGATCAAAGATATTGGAAGATAAATCTGTTCACTTTGCCCATATTTACCTTCCTAATGAACTTTGTACTGTAAAAGTATCTAATCTACATTATTTGTAACTTTTCTTTAAAAAATGAGAACAAGAGTTATTATTACAGTCATAGAAATAACATCAATGATAACAAAGGACAAACGCAGGTCATCTGAGGTTCAATTCTAAACATGTTTCTACTTGTATTTTTATCAGGAATTTTTTAACCTAAAATAAGATCTTGCTGTTGTCATCACAGAACTGTTGTTTGGTGGGTCTTTTTAGGTATACATTTTTGGGTTCTCCTCCTGCTTGCTGATTCAGCTTGTCCTGCCCTCCCACCCATTTTGGAGGAAATTTAATTAGAATACCCTTTTTCCATTGTCCATGTAATCACTAAAAATGTGCAATAGTACAAGATCGAGGACACATTCCTACAGAACACACATCAGCTTGACAGGGAACAATACACTGTATAGTTTCTCTACTAACTACATACTCACATAATAGTAGTGTAATTTCTTTTTTTTTTTTTTAACACTTTCTTATGAAAATGTCATGTCAGATAATGTCAGAATCTTTATTTGTTAGGGCAGATGACATCTCCAAGAACTGTTACTCTGTCACAAAAGGATATTAGACTGATACTACACAATTTCTCCTGGATAAATTCATTTTGGCTATTACTCATCTCCCCGTTATTCTGGAGGTGCTTACAGTACATTTGATTTGATTATTTGTTACAGTATATTTTTTTATGAAATTTCAATTATGCTGATGGGTCTATAATTCTCCAGCTCTTCCTTTCTCCCCTTTATAAAGGCAGGTTTTCTGAAACTTCCTCCATTCTCCACAAGAAAGAACTGCTAATGGATCTGGAGAATGCTTCATCTAGTTACTTAAATACTATACAATAAACTTCATTAAACTGAGCTTATTAAAAAATATCTAATTTTCTATGTGCTCTTTCAGAAGCTCTTTTCCAATCTGACATCTTAGCCCCTTCTTAGGCTTTGCAGTTGTGTTAAATGAGCACAATAGCTCCAGTTAAGGAAAACTAAAAAAAAAGTAAACATTTTTGCAGGTTTAATACCATTTTTCAATTTTTCCTTCCCTCTTTGACAGCATAACAACTATTGTTATATTGTGTTTATAAATGACTTTTAGTTTCCTCTTATTTCCTTTTTCTCTCCATGGATAATTGTGAGTTTTGGCCTTTCCAGTTTTGTGACCCTTCATGTTAGTGCTACTTCATTTACAGTTATTTGGTAATATGACCTAGTTTCCACTTTTTTAGGGATTATTTTTTCCTGGTTCTTAGGCCACTGAAGTAAAGGCTTACGTAAGTGAGCTACTTCCTAGGCTTCACAAGTATTGAGATGGTTTGTGCCTCTCCCTTAAATATATTTTCTAGGGGGGACTGCCAGTGCTTGTAAATGTTTTTGCCTTAGATTTATTTGCAATGAGATATGACTCATCAGTCCTACTAGTTTATTCTCTCACAATTTATTGGTTTTATTATGATCTGCACTTCCTGTTCCTTGATGTAATAAATCATTTTATGTCCTCACCATCCAGGTTAAATAAAGTGAGAGTAAACTCCCCTTGTATTTTCAACTCCCTTTTTTATTGTCTAGGGGCTTTCTGTGAGCTGTCTTCAAAGAACCACAGAGCAACTGAGGTTGGAAGGGACCTCTGGAAGCTATTAGTCCAAGCTTCTACTCAAGGCAAAGCTAATTGCAAAACTGGATCAGATTGCTCAGGGCTTCAAGTCAGTGGACTTTGGAAAATCTGTAAGGAAGAGGTTGGCGTTGACTGCACCACCTCTCTGGGAAGTCTCTTCTTATGATAAACCACTTTTGCTCTAAGTTACTGGTTTTCCTTATACTCAGTTGAAATAGTTTGTATTGCAGCTTGTGACATTTGCTTCTTGTCCTTCCATTACGCACTTTTGAAAGAGCCTAACTTCATGTTCTCTATGAAGTCCTACAGGTCATGGCAAACTGCAGTTAGATTGCCCTCAGGATTTTTTCATCCAGGCTGAACAAACCACTTCTCTCCACTTCTCCTTGTACCTCGTTTTCCAGCCTACAGTCTCAGTGGCCCTCCGCTGGACACTGTCCAGTTTGCCAGTATTCCTTACTGTAAAGTCCAAAATTGGACACAGTTTCCCAGATGTAGTTTGACCGGTGTCAGGCAGAGGGATCGATCAGTCTCTCTCAGCAGCACGCTATGCACTTCCTCCTGCTGCCAATGAGGATGTTAAACAGTATCAGCCGCAGCAGCAGCCTCCAGAAACACACCACAAACGGCGGACAGGAGGACTTGGTACTGCTAATCACCCCCCTTGCAGAGTGATGCTTCAGGCCCTCCAGTCCACCCTGCCCTGATTTGGCTAACGGGATACTGTATAGACAGCTTTCCTAAAGTTAAGCTAAATGGCAACCCTTGCTCCCTTCTTGTACACAGAGACAGCTATTTCATACATGGCCATCAGGCTGATCCAATGTGATTTTCACTTGGCAAATCCATGCCAGCTGATCCCACCCAATCATCTTCTTGTCTTCATGTATCTGTAAACAGTTTCCACAACAGCTTGCTTCATATTTTCTCCAGGGACTGAGGTGAAACTGCCTGGTGTATAGGTCCCCAGATACTCTTTCCTATTTTTTTTAACGGATTTAACATTCGCTTTTCTCTCATGGGGATGTCCTCCAGTTGCTATAACCTTTCAAGAACGCTGCAGTCTCACAATAACATCAGCCAGCTGCCCTCCACAGATTTGTGCCTGTCCAGCTTGCCTGAAGAGTCCTTAATTTGACCTCAATCTATGGTGGACAGTATCTTTCTCCAAAAACTTTGCTCCTACACTTAACAGACCTGAGATAAGGCTTGCCAGCACAGATCCAGCACAAGGCAGGCAGTGAATACCCCAGTCTCTTCCCTGCCCCACATCACCATGTTGCCTAACGTGTCCTGTTGCAAGCACTTCCACATCTTGCCGTGTTGCTCTCCAAGCACATGGCTGGAGTTTGCCATTAGCTAAAAATCTACACTTTGGATAACTCAAATAGTTGTTCATGAAGCATCTTCATCCTCACAGACAGGGAATTCACATTCATCAACTTCTATTTTTCAATGCACAGATAATGGTAGTAAAATTTTAAACCTAATGCTATTTCTGTTACTATTATTTGCAACTCACTGTACAAAACCTAGTTTCAGACTAATCAAGTTTTTTTTCCATTACGAGAAGATCAATCATTTTTGCTCTCTGTTTCACGCACTTCTACAAAGTTCCTAGTTGTCTGTTTGAATTTTTTGCCTAACTCGTTCTATATAACCTCATTTGCTTTAGAGGTAAACTAGCTTATATTCTTGTGCATAATGCCAAACATTGTACATTTCTGAGTCAGCCTTAAAAGGGAAACAGGGGTACTGCAAACCATCTACTGATAACACTGCACTTTTAAAAAGCTTCTGAAATTTCCTCCAGGCAACTGCATTACCTGCCAGAGGCTAGTATGTTAAAGATTCATCACAAAAATGTTATGACAAAGAGAAACTGAATTTTGAAACTTTCATCTGAAACCTAAAACAACAGTAAAACACCAGAAAGAAGACTTCACTACTGAACTATGTTAAAACATAGTCTCCATAGCATAATCTCACATGAAGGATGTATAGCTGAGGCACCCATACCTAAAATGCGTAATTTCCTTTGCTACAAAAAGATGTTTTATTTTTGTCGTAATAAAATGTTTTATTTTCTTTGTACAACTGGTTATTCACCTGGGCACTAGAGCAAGAATAAAGGGTCTATAAGGCCGTGATATAGTGGGGTTCTTTAAGTAGCATCATGTGAACTTAAGTTTTTCCCTCACCCATGTACAGCCTTAGACATTTCGCAAGGAATAAATGAATAAAGAGTGCAAGACAAAGTGGATGACTGGAAGATGGAGGTGTGTAGAGGAATTTTTAGGTAACCATGGTCACAAAGTGCTAATACAGGCCTGCATGCACAACCCAGGCTACTTCAAGGACGATGTGTCCTTGAGCATGTAGAAGAAGAAAGTAAGATGTAAGCAAACAAAAACGCAGAGATAAAGGAGGGTGTCTAAACCGCCAAGGGAAGGAATGTTTTTCGCGTGGCTGGAGCTTTGTAGCCAATTAGAAATAGAGATAGGGCGCGTGGACAGTGTAATGTAGCCAATTATGAAGGGGCTGATGGCGCGTGGCACAGTGTAACACAATAAATACCCAGGCATTGTAATAAAGTTAGAGTTTTTAGAGCGTTGAGCATTACCTCTGTGAGGACGTCTCTTTGACTCTGCGCCCAACCTCCCGGAACCGACTGCCTCACTGCATGTCGCAACAGAGGTGACCCAGCAACCTACAGACAGTTTGTGAGGCAGCTTAACTGACCATCCGGACAAGGCTCGTCCCGTGGCTTTATACTCACTACCAACAGCAACTGTCTGATTGTACAGTCCAGTATCTCCACAGACAAAAGTGATTGTTGGATACCTCTGGGTACAGCACCATTAACGCATCTCCGCAAGTCATAAATCACACTTTTTCCACTGCAGCTCAGAGAGTTCAAATCAGGACTGGAGCCTGACCAGGCAGCTGGAAGTTGCCTTTGAACTATGTCTCTTCTCCCTCTTCTTTTCATGAGGGCTTCCCTGGCACAGTGTGGTGCAGTCCTCAGAATGTGCTAATTTACTACGATCTAGGTATGTTGGCTTGTGTCTGTTGTACAGGGGCTTTAAAATGTCTTTAAAATAAATATTTTTTTTCAGCAGAAATGATAAAAGATACTGCAAGCAAAATTCAACCATCTCTTATAACATACCAAGGAGCAAACATTCTTTTTAATTCAGATGTTCCACTGTTTGGGGTTTGGGATTTTTTTTTTCCTTAGTTTACAGAGAGGTTTAACTTTTGAATGCAAAAGAAAATGCTTTGGGAAGGTAAAAAGTTCCTTTGTGGATGTCAAATCCTACTGTCTGACAAAGATTTCTCAGGTTCAATAACATGAGTTCATTTAAATGTTTAAAAGAATCCATATTCAGCTTCTAAGTCTCAGCAGTATCTACCCAATCTATGGATAGTTCATTTAATCCCAAACATAATTTAGAAACACTGCCAAGTGAGAAGGAAGTAATTGAACCAGAAGTTAACCAACGATTTCCACTGAAAAAATTGAGAGAAAAACCCAAAGATGTAGTAAGCAAAGTACTTTTTTTCTCTTTTGAACTTTGTTTTTTTAAGCTTTATTCTGCTGCATAAGGCCAATGCAATAATAAAGACTAATTTCCTGTGGCAATCATCTTCAAAGCGAACTAAAATGAATGCATATATTCTGGAGCCATACTGATAAAAAAGGTTCAAACAATCCCCATTATTTCAAATAATGTTGAAAAATGATACCAAGAAAGGTTTTCAACTTATTTCTAGCTATCCATTTTGGATTAACATAAAATATGCTACTTCCAAGTGTTACTATCCTTGTGCAATGTATTTATATCAATATGATTACGATCTTCAGTGAAAGGTTTAAGATCAACATATATGTCATTACTGGAAATGTTTCATTTTATATTAAAAAATGAAACTGTAAGATCAGCAACAACTCCCTCAACTAAATCAAATGATTCTTCCCGCAAGCCAAATATAAATGTTCTCATTTATAGAAGTTACACATCTCTTTCATAACAAAAACTGAGCTACTCAGCTTGATTTCTAAAATTATTCTTATCAACTTTGCTGACTGTCTTTACACAGGGCTTATACGTAGTTTGAAATGAACTGTTCTGAAAGCACTTGATCCTTTGTAAAGGTAAAGAAAATTAAAATCTGAAAAATAAAACATTATGTAATATCAATGATTCCAATCTTTTATGTATGACACCTCTGTACATATTGACATTGCAGTCTAACAATATTCCAGTTAGGTTACTGTCATGTTTTAGACATGATGATTTCCCTTTACAGCCAAAGAGATAAAAATAAAAACTGTATTTCTAATGGCTAATCTTTTATTTTGGAATAATGTGATTCTTAACAAATTAATGCAATAATGTCTTTCCAAAACCTTTACTGATGGATCCTAATAAAAGGCATAAAACAAGAAATCTGTCCATTTCTGAGAGGCATAAGAAAACTTGCTCATTTGCCAAATCTCCCAAAAAACTAAGACTAAGGAAACTAGGTCTGAAGAAAACCAGTAATAAGAGCCTAAAGGAAAATTTTACATATTAATGTATTTTCTGAATCTGTGAGAAATCAGAAGTCCGGTCATACCAGAGATTTGTATTTTAAATAGGGTCTGAGGCAAAAGGATGAATAAGGCAGTAGTCTACGTTAACATCTGAAAAGCCATGGGGAATAACACAGGGAGTTATCCAGGCATGGTAAGTCTCCTGACACGAGGCTCATAGATATGAAACAGACCTTTTGGGATCACCCCATCCTTGCTGGCCCACGAGACCTAGTAGCAGGAAACCAGGCAGAAAACACAGAGCATCTCAAACAGATCTGATGCCTACATAGAACAGGTGAGTTGAGCCCCACATGGTGCAAAATATATTGAAAAACATCACACACAAAGCTGCTGTTGTCTTCAATGATCTGTGGGACAATGGTGGTACTGTAACTCTACAGAAGTTTGTCCTGGACCCAGCTTCATCCACTGTTTGCAGAGTGGTACAGAGGAGACTTGGCTTACACCGCTCACAGGGCATGGCATTGTTTTGGGAAGGTGTCTAAGTATGCAACCAGAACGCCACGTGAGCCTGGTGACCCAGACATCTACTAACATAAATAATTACAAATCTACAATACAGTAATGCAGGTGTAATTAAAAAGAGGGGTCACATACAAGACAAAAACTGACAGTCTGAAAACTCGGTATTATGCTAGAAAAGGTTTGGGAGTTTACAATGGATCCCTAAATATGTGTGACTCATCACTAACTGTACATGACACTGCTGCAGGAAAAAAGCAGTATCACTTGGGATTTGTTAACAAATATTTTATATGAGACACATGCAACTACTTATTTTCTTCCACTTTGCACTAGTGGACTTTTTCCAGAGAACTGTCAGCATTTTGGGGCAAGTTAGCCTAGGGAATTTGGAGAGCCTAAGTAAAAACAAGAAGAAACTAAAAGACCAAAACATGTGATTTTAAGGGAGGAAAGCTGAAAGGAGCCCAAAAGATGCAGCCAAGGGGAAGTGTCAGCGGTAAGGGGCAAGGGGGGAGGAGTTTGACTAGAGTAGGCAGAAGATGGTGTAGAAAGCATGGCAATCAATTGTTCCATGGGGCCAGAGTGGATAAGAAGAGATTATCTTCATTTGCAGTAAAGAAGATTTACGTCTGATCTCAGGAAAAGGTTTCTCACTTTAAGAACAGAATCTACACCAGCATCTGTCACATATGGATGTACTTGATCCTGCTTTCAGGATCAAGGTGATGAATTAGATGATCTCTTCAAGTCAATTCAAGCTTTACATTTCCATGATTTAACATTCTCAGCTGTCTGAGAAATTTTTGAGTTGTGATATGAAAATTTGCTTATAAAAAATAGCTTCTAGTGCAAATTAGCTACAACACCACATTCTAGGATACCAATTAATAGGTACTAATAATGTGACGTTCCTGAATTAGGAATGCAAAGCTTACTGTTCTTTATAGCATTTCTAATCCTGTGAACCATTCAGCCCTATGTCTGGCTGGATGTATCAAAGCAGGATTTCTGTTGACAAACACTGTTAGTACTGTCATCACAAAAGCTCAACTCAGAATTTAAAAAAATAACACCACTACAGAGTTTATTATGTGAGGCTATGCTACCCCATTGTTGCAGCTGCAATAATTTCTGATGTGCTTTATCTCATCTGTTCATCACTGTGATATGGACTTTTTTTTCAATGCAGAATTTCCACAGAGGTAGCTAAAGTATTAGAACAGTACCAAATATAAACCATATATTTTCCTATTCCAAATGCACTCCTTCAAGAAAAAAGAAGATGGGGGATTTACAGCAATGCAGTTCCTTGAATTTAGTGGAAACAGCAGCTGAAGTTAGTGGCTTGAGGTTTCCTGATGGAGGAAAGGTTTTTAGGAGTTGCCGGCATAAATTAGGGGCACTCTGTTTTTGACAAACCAAAGTGGAGCAGCTTCAGAAAAAGGCGTAAAAGCCTTTTGAAGGCCAAGATGTACACAACATAGGCTAACTCGATATTAAAGTACATGAATGTGTTTTCACCAGTGCTACTGAACTAGAGACTTGTATAGTGCCAGAGGCTGGATGCAGACCCACAGGCAGGTCCTGCTCCCAGTCCCTGAAGTCCATTTTCTAGTCCCTCTGTTGATCGGTGACAACTAAGTGGACACTCTTCTCCTCTCTCCTCAGGGTCGAGCATGTTTTAACTTTTCTTCTCATGTGTGATCTCAGAAGAGAAATGGTAATTAAAAAAAAAAAAAAACACCATGCTAAGTTCATACACACACACGACTTTGAAGGGAATAACTACTATTTTTGTGTTGCCTGGACTACTGCTGGCTGCCACGCCAGCATCTGCTGGGCACCAGTGTCAGCAGTACCACTGCCCCGGCTCGCCCAAGGAGCAGACAGTCATCGGCACAGATGACACTTCTGCCAGTGGACGAGCACATTTCCTCTGCAATTAACTCAATTTAATTCTGAAGTTCATTCCCATATGGAAAGGAGAGCACATAATAGCCATTTTACTGCCCTCCGCCATCAACTAATTGCACAAATATACATGCAAAGCATATATACGCACCAGTAAAATCTGTTAAAAGATGTGTGGTTTATCACTATTTCACAATACATTGGGAGAATTAGAGTAGTAAGTATAAAACGAATTATATATTTTCATCTTATCAGGCAAAATTAAGGTCTGCCTTCTAACATATTTGTCATCTTCTTCCAGGAGGAAAGCCTATTCATTTCAGTAAAATGGCCTGTGAATTAAGGCAGCATTCATCTGAAGCAGCTGAAGTATTCAGCTGCTAATAAAACCAGTAAGATTCTATCAACAAGATCAGATGCCCCTTTCCTTCCTTAAACCAATTTATTGTCAGGCCATATATGAACAAGATCTGTGCTAGAAACCTTCAAACAAACCAAGTGAAAAAATTTACAGCTACATGCAAATTATTATTAGGAAGCACTTCTAACTGAAAACCACACCAACGGTATAAAAAATCATCAGTATTTTATTAGCGTTGGGGGCAGGGGTGGGAATGATGCCTAAGCAGGTGCATTTTTCATTCAATAGCCCAAACTGCATAAAGAAAACATTATTTGTATTCTCTTCATTAATGACATCATCAAGAAAGAAAATTAAAAGTAACCATATGTTTAATATTCTTAAAATTTCTCCTCCAGCAGAGAGGATCAGGCTTACAATTTCAGTTCCCATGCAGTTTTGTGGCTGAATATTTTTATTTGTACTAAGGATTTAGGAAACTTTCTGTTCAGCCAGTATAAGTGTTCCACAACGATTTCTAGGTAAACAATACTGATAAAACCTGATATTTTTCATAATCTAAAATAATTGTTCAATTTGCAAGTTAATCAATGCAGTAAATGCACCTTTCTTATTCATGGATTAGTCACCACAAAAAATATGGGTTTAATTTTTGATTATTTTTCTGTAATCCATTCTACAGAAAAATTTGGATTGTATAATGATATACTATACTCTCAAATGTGAGTAAATTTATTCTTATGCAATATATAAAAGCACTCAAAAATAAATAAAATATCTAAGAAAGAGGACCTGAATAATCTCTGAAAGCTACTTTCATACGACATTGTTTGGCATTTTACATATTCTACACAAATATTCCCCAAAACAATGTACAGAGTATAATATAGTTATTAAAGCCAAGAGAATGTCACATTAATCATATGAAACCACACTACTAGAAACCATTATTCACCCTATAGACTTTCTCTCGGTGTACCATAATCCTGCACTTTTATTGTAAATATAAGCTTAATAATAATTTTTCTCTTGTAAGGCTTTCTGATTGTGACTACTATGTTATTGTCTTTTTCAAAGTTCATATGTCATAAAGGAATAGTTAGCCACAATTTGGTTTTATATCTACTTTAAAACACATATATTGTACAGGATTTCAAATCTGTTAGTTTTTTTCTGGTCTTTCACTTGAGCAAAAAACTGGATCCTAGATACAGGTTTGTCAAAGACCTGCAGCGTCATGTCTTAATCTTTCTACACTTCTGCTCATTGTATTTAAGATTAGACAATAATGTTTCTATCCACTAGTGCTGTTTAAAGGAAGTTAAAACATGTGTAGTTACATTTTGCAAGTAATTGCTTCGTTACAATTTATGTAATTGCCAGTTTCAGTACATACATAACTGTTAATAGTTAAGGAAAATAATTGTGGCTTAGAAGATGACATACACCAACAGTAAAGGCAACATGTAAAATAACATAGATAGATAGAATGCTTGAGGATAGCACAATTGAGGGGTTCTCTAAGATTTGTAGGCATATATGAGCTATAGGTACCACTATCAAGGAAGGTGCAATGGCCCGCACATGCCAACTGACACAGTAGTTACACAAGTTCTAGAGACAGAGTAGCATGGGTTTGTTACTGCAGTGCTGCAGCTGCAACAATCTGCCTGGTGATACTGACAATGAAGAACTAAGACTTATCAGATGGGGCACATAACTGACCCAATGAAGGCTTTAGATTCAAAGTACTATGGCCATGTCCTGCAACACAACCTTGTATGATGTTACCAACTTGTGTTGGGTCAGCTTGGGTACAACAGGCTCTAGAGGGCCATGCTTCCACACTGATTCTGTGACTCTGAAAAGATCCTCAATGTTGCCTTAGTCTTGGTCTTTTCATCAAGTGGTGAGGAAATATCAGTCAGTAGCAGTGGTTTTGGTAAGCATTAAAACTGCAGGTCTACAGAGATCAAGTGGAGCAATCTGGGATTCTACTAAAAATTTTGGACCTGATGGTCTTCAGAGGTCCCTTTCAAGTTGGGCTGTTCAGAATTCTGGAATTCTGAAAAGGCAAAATCAAGCATGAAACATCAATGTCAGGTTTGAACGCGATACCTACACTCCTTGCCAATGCAGAACCTAGTCAGCTGCCAACCAAAAGGCCAAGGAACGTCCAAAGAAGTAGAGAAGGAAGATTCCACATTTGTTTACTCTCCTTTTTCCAAAATCACACATGTCAGAGTCTGACAGGAAAACTAAATCCCTCCATCAGCATACAACCATTTTTCTTGTCCTGGAAATAGTCCCGGAAAGATGAATAGCTCAGTATTATTTGGATAGCAAACCTTAATTGAAATATGCAACTAGTTCTGATGAGGGTCAGCAAGCCAGCCCAAGGTGCTGAGGTATAAAGGAAATCTTTTGACAACCTCCATGGCCTTTGGCTCATACCTTGTTAATGCTGAACAGCCAGGAAGGCATGGGAGAAGATATGCATATTTTTTCTTGCAGTAAGGGTTCTGATTATTTTTGATAAGATTAGAAATTGTCTCTACATGGCATTTGATCACTGATATACACAAGGCTTTGCCATAACTTCATACGTATGCAGAAGACATTTTGAAAATTGCTATTTTTGGAAACTGTTGACTTAGAACACAAAACCAAATGCTGAACGTTCTAACTTAAAATTATTCCATATCAAAAACACTCTTTTCTCTCAAAAAGTATTTTTAAAAAATTATTTTAAAAAAACCCCGTACAATCAGCTGTCGTATCTTTTCAAATTAAAATTTAAATATCTCCTTTTCTTAGCATATACTTGACACACGGCCTTACGTTTTCAGAAGATGCAAGTCATATAAACTTTGTTGATTTGTTTACACTCATGCTGCATTTAACTCAATATATAAATGTTTGAAAATGAGGAGCTTGTAATGCTTTACATATACTGAAAAACAACTTGCATCTTGGTTTAGTTCCCTAAATGTACTGTCACCTAGTAACTAGTGCTTCTATGTCACTAAAACATTTCCATGTCATTTAATAATATCTTCCCTCTGCATTCCAATCATATTTAAAATATTTTACCAATATGCTTATGTTGGAATTAAAATATTACAACTTTAAGTTATTTTGTCATTAAATGCAGAAACTGCTCAACTCAATCAATCCTCCCATAAACAAGCTGAAAACTGATTTTCAGAAGCACTCATCTTTAAATAGAATTTTTAGTTAGTAGAAAAATACTTCCTTAAATGATACCAAAAAATGTAGGTTATGCATGTATATTTGTCTCTATTTATGCAAAATACCAGTTAGCATTAATGAAGTGTTGTGTTTTCATCAGTGTAAAATGACAGATGTTCTGAATGGGAATTTATCTGTCCCACTCTTTATACCATAGTCATCTACCTCTAAGGAATTCATCCTAGGCACTTTTTCTAGTCTTTGGAGAGAAGCAGGCATCTCATCCTAATGCTGACCAAATCAACACTGTTTGAGAAGTGTTTATTTCCTTCCATTAAATGGCATTTACAGATACTGCAGACATCTAAAATATGGTGAGAAGAGCTCTTTTGGTATTCCTGCTACTTTGTCACCATTACTCCTTAGCCAACACAAGATGAGCTTCTGGCAAGAACAGTGTACTTCTGAAGAGCACTGTATAAATACATGGTGAATATTTTGTGAAGACAGAATTTAAAATTTAAGCCACTTATCAAGCTATAAGGAGAAGAATCAAGGCTTTGACTTACTGTTAGTCCTCAGTGGATTTTTATCCCTGACAAAAATTCTTATGTTACCTGAGGATTTAGGCCGTTTTACAAGCTTTACAATTAGAACACGAAGAGGGAAAAAAGGGTATCCACCAAACAACAATTAATGGACTTAGTGTTTTTAGGGGCAAAAGGGAAAAAAAATATAAACTAAGAAGTGCATCACCAATTCACAAAAATCCAATCCAACAAAATAGTTTTTCTTTGTTGACAAGGAGGCATAGGAATTACCCTCATGGGACACAACTCAGATGGACCAGCAAGTACATTAAACAATACTTTCACTGATCCTCTTCTTCCTAAAGGGGTTTTAAACAGGGAAAAGTGCAAATACAATTCTTATTGTCCTGCAACCTTCCTTGCATCAAAAGACCTCCTAATGCTGTGCCCTTGGGAAGTCCAAGTGCTGTTTTTTTTAAAAGCAAAAAGACTAAGTCATAACAACAATTAATTTCAAAATATTGTCTTTGGAGAGCTTCCTTTGAAATGTATACAGTACACTGGAGGAAGTATAGTGAATAAATGGGATGAAATGGTAGTTAACAAGTACACTTCTTTCTCATCAGTGCTTATAAAACATAATTACACCCATCTTATCTTACAAAACATCATCATTGATAATGCTTCCAATTTCACTTCTGGCAGAAGTTGTCTGACTATAGGCTTTTAGTATACGACAATGACCACATCACTAGATTTTATTACCCTACTTAAAACCCCTGTAACAAAAGATGAAGACAATCCTTACAAGAAGACTGAACATTAGTGTTAAGAGCAAAATTATGTTCAAGAAGTGAGGAAAGATTATAAACACATAACCTTGTAAAGCTACTGAAGGAAAATCCTGCTTGTGTGAAAAGTAAATGACTGAAGTTCCCTGTATTATCTCTGAGGGTATAGAGAAAATGCCAGCTATCACCTGAGTCCATACACTATATACTATCTGGTATAAATGACTAACTTACTGATGCTGAAACACTCCAGTGAAAGATGTAATCAAAAATACATATTTTAAGGCACGACGAGAAAAAATGCAGTAGCTATACTCACAGGTTTTTTTCTCTAGATTCAAATGGAAGTTTTCTATCCCTTTTCCCACATGTACATAAATCCATTGTTCCCAGGAAGATAACTTAATGCAGTAAAAAGGATTATTGAACACATAAACTACTCTAGTACTCAGTGTTGCTTTCATATTCACGTATCAAAAATTTCAAATTTTAAACAACTGATAAAAAAAAAATCTGGATTTGTCGTATGATTTTTATTTCTTTTTCTCCTAAGTTATTTTCTACATAAATACTAAGTACTTCCACAGCCAAACTGCATAAATATAGGAATATTTTTAAAGAAATACACCTAAATGACACACCATAAACATAGATCTGTTTGTGAAAAAAAATACTTCTACTTCACCGTAATTTATTTTAGTTTTCCCCAACTTGTGTGTTTTTCAAGGTATGTATGACAGTGCAACACCAGAAAACATCCCAGTAATTCCTGGATAAGAACAAATATTTGCTAATTTAAAAAGTTGTTGGCGACATAAAGCAATGAAGAAATATGTCAAGTAGAAAGAAAATTTACATTCCTTAGTAATGGGGAATATCTAGAGCAGCGTGAGTTTCAGAGGTTTAAATTCAAGTTTGCATCTCAAAACAGACAATGCAGATTATACTCACATGACAGAAGAATTTCAATAGCATTCAGTGAATATGAGGGACTTAAAACTAAGCATAAATGACCAACTAAACATGTACTTCAAGTATGATGTTGCAGCTAAGACAGCAAATACTCCCTTTTAGAGGTATTAAGACATTTACAACATTGCTGACATAATTTTTTTTAAATTTGAAATATTGAAGTTCAAGATTTTAAGTTCAAAAGTTTATCACCCTTTCAAAAGAGATCCTTAATAATAATTTTCCACTGCCACATGGGTAACGATACCGATAGAGCAACCTAATACACTCTTCTCTCAATGGGAACCTGACTGATGACTCCCACCACTGCGGTGAGGCAAGGATCAAGAGTACTTGTACTAAGAACATTCCTTGTTATGTTCTTGAAAATGGTTATTATAGCTTTAATTAAGAAGTAGATATTCAAAAATACTGTATTTTTAAGACCCATCAGTGAATCAAGTCTAAAATGGTCTTTGATTTCTGGGAATTCTGGCAGAGAAGTACAAATATTAAGAAAGAGATGAGAGGCTTTGTTTCATCCATTAACAAACTCCTTCACAAATACTGTTTTTCAGTAATTCCCTTTTGATTTCAGAATCTGCTTCAGTATCTCATGTGAGGATCCTTTGTTTTTCTGTGATTAGAGGAAAGAACCCCAAATTTCACTTTCTCTTCCTAATTGCTAGTGAACATACTTCTCAGGATAAGGGTACTGACAGCACAACACAGGACAGTGCAAAGAGGAAAGTAAGTCTCCACATGTGGGATGTGCATGTCACATTAATCTCCTTTTCCCTTCCATTCTTGCAAATAGTATGTCATGACTGATCTCATTCAGTTTGTCTAATTTCCCTGTATCTTTTGTTTAGCTCATGAAACCTCACACTAATTCCTCACCTCAAAAGAGGGGAGGTCAAACATTAAGTAGAGATAAAAGTAGGAAAAGGGTTAACTCTGGTCAGCAGAATGATCTTCACAAACTACAGGCAGTAGAAAGGAAGAATGAATGTTTCCTTCATTGGTACAGAAAGGAAATTACTGATTTTGACTGTACTGGGTGTAGGTGGCAAGGTTTTGGTAGATGTGGGGGGCTGCAGTTGTGATCTTCTGTGGCAAGAGGACAGGATGGGCATGTGGCTGCTGGCCAAGGTTAATCCACCAGCTCATGCACAGTCAGGGTCACCTGCTAGTGTCACAATTTGAACTAAAACATCCCCAAGTCTCTAAAACAACAAAGAAAGAAGATTTAACAATGTAACCTCAACTCTGCCCTCTTTAATAATGGGGTCACAACATTTCCACTACAGATGTTACAGAATGGTATAGAAGAATCATGGGAAACCATTCCATGAAAGCAAGATGAGTCCATTAGGCGCAGGCTGAAAGGAAACCACTTAAGTATGGTTTCCACTCTACCTCTGAAACAGATATTGTCAAAGAGCCCTTGCAAACTTCATCCCTTTTTCTTTGTACGAGAGTATTTCTCCTAAACTGCATTTGTATGTTGTTATTGCATTGATCTCGATCATTCATATTACTATTTTGTTATCCATCACCATGGCAAAATGCCACCCTATTTTTCTCAGTGATACAGAATCTTAGTACTGACAGTGAGATACCCTTAGTTCTTCACTGGTATACATTTAGGTGTCTAAATATGAACAAGTTCCATAACGCATGCTTGGAAATGATACAACACAGGTTCTATGAAAGACCTGTAAGCATCATTAGTATTTTAACGGTTTCCCATCAGTGAGATGCACTAGGCCACCTCAACTGGCACTCAGGGAAGAAATTCTGCACCTGATCTTGAAGATACAAGGGAGAATCTCTCTCCCCTGCTTCAGTTTCCATCTGGGCCTGGGTCACAATCATTAGCCCTAAGTGTCTGCCTCAGATATGCCAGGAATTTTCAAATAGACACCTAAATTGAAGTAATTCTACCCTTACTCATAAAGTTCACTTGCAAACACCTATATTAAGGTGACAATAACACTCTGCTCTTAATATACCATTCACAACACCAATCTCTCACTATTAGTACATTTGCACTTACTACTGTGAATGGAAGATGGAGCACCAACAAGACATATGCTAGAAACTCAAATACTTGGCATACAACACAAGTAATTCCATTGCTACTTAGGTGTACTGTTGTACAATTATTACTGTCCCCAGTAACTACTGTTTGATTCAGGTGGACAGCGTTAGAATATTTTGTGGCATACCCGCAAGTGTTTTTCATAATCTGAAGTCAGCATTACTTTAATTCATCACTTTCTGGTGTTCTAGAGTACACTACTATATTCTAAGAGAATTTAAGGTAATTGAACTCAAGAGCTGAAAGTCTCGTTGGCAACCCTAATTCTGGTGTAGACTTTTGGACAGCTAATGTACACTTGCTAAGAATATCAAAGCAACATTACCACCAGACTGTAAAAGCACAACTTAGCCAAAAGGTAGAGGCACGCAGAGACCAGGACAAACTCTCTTGCTGCTTCTACACTTTCTTTTCCCCATCGCTGCTGCGCACAGTTCTAAATAACATCTCAGTTGACAGTTACACAGCTTGCCAGCTGAAAACTTAGAATTTGCTTGTACAAGAAGAAAAAGAACCTCA
Organism: Eurypyga helias; assembly: GCF_000690775.1. NCBI lineage: Eukaryota > Metazoa > Chordata > Aves > Eurypygiformes > Eurypygidae > Eurypyga > Eurypyga helias. Next base: position 63,111 of record NW_010246653.1, read on the forward strand.
AAAACTATCATTACCATAATTTCTTAAGACTTTCACAGGGTGGTTTCCTATCAGCCAGCCATCTGGAATCACCCACACATTTATATAAATTCTGGTCATTCTCTTGCTGGTCATCTGTTGGTCTAGTTTTTAGGCAACAGGATTTTGGCTAACAGTTAGAGCTGTCTGTGGCAAAACACTTTAAACCTTGATAATTATGCAGAGCATGAAATGGTACACAGAAGAAAAACTATGCAACAAGAAAGCAGGAAAATGAGGTTTCAGGAAAGAGACCGGGGGAAGTAGAAATGTAGACACAACAGATGAAATGGAATGAGTATGGAGAAAGAAAGGGCACTCCAGGAAGGGAGACGGATGGAGAAGAAAGGGCAAACTCTGATATAAATCTAGGATGGAAGAAATTACAAAGTCAGGCGTAAAGAGTCTATTTCACCAGTGAAACAGAATAGATGCAGCTATCCTATCAGAAAAACTTGTAGCATCTGGGTAACTGTAAAACTGGCAGCACCTAGAATGGCAGCTGAAAACTGGCTGAGAACCAGTAAATGCAGCACATCTGAGATTCTTGAAGACTGATGGCAACAACATGCAAAAACGTTATTGGAAGTACTGGGTGTATGAATAACAAATCAAGATGAGAAAACTTGACAGAAACTGTGTGAATGGAAAGAAATTTGTTGATCATATCATTGTCTATGAATTACGTTTGCAACTCTACTTGTAATAGAAACATTCGGAGAGACATAAGCTACAGTACCAAAGGGAGCAGGGATGAGACATGGAAAAATGAATCCTTCCTACAGAAAGATGTAGGTCCTTTTTATTACAGGCATATGTATTTATTGTTTCTCTCCTTGATATTTCTCATGGTGTATTACACTGCTATGAATTTATTCATTTTAGCTGGCACAGGCATTTTGTAATGGAAGTAACGACCCAAATACATACTTGGAGAATTAGTTGCCCTTTGTAAGTTAGTCACTTCACGTTACTACTGTCAAAGATACATTGTTCAGGGGTCAGTGTATTTAACTTCAATGCTACTGTTGATGTTTAATTAATTAATTAAGAATTATATCAATCTAATACCCTCAGTTTTATTTCTTCTCGAAACATGATAACGGGTTATTAGAAATGTAAGATATACTATTTAGTTGTAACTGCTCATAGACTTAATTTAGACCCTGAGGTACAGAACTGTATTGTGTTTCTGTGGCAGGGTTTTGGCAGCAGGGG
>NW_010246653.1:64444-66320 GCF_000690775.1 Eurypyga helias
GTGAACTGACTGAAACCTCCTATTCCCTGTCCGCCGCACCACGATTGGGGAGTAGGTAGAGCAAGCGGGAGGAAAGCTGAGCCCACGAAAAAGGAAGGGGTGGGGGGGGATATGTGCTGGGTTTTTTTTAACTAAACCCAAGTTCTCATTATCCTATTCATATCTCACTGATACAATTTTAATAGATTTTTTCCCCCCAAGTTGAGTCTGTTTTGCATGGACCATAACTGGTGAGTGACCCCTCTCTGCCCTTGTTTCAATCCACAAGTCTTTCCTTGTATTTTCCCCTCCACACTCCACTGGGGGAGAAGTGAGAAAATGGCCACAAGGTTCCAATTTGCCAGCTGGGCCTAAGCCACCACAAGAGGTTAGGTTGATTATGTTAATTGGCCATCTTTTACATTATCTTAATGCATCTCCACAAGAAAAAAACCCGAACTTTTAAAATGTTTCTACACATATTATATACATTTTGTCTGAAAATGAAGGAAACAGAAGGAAAATACCGGCCCACTGTTAAACAGGAGAGGTGAATTAGTCACCAGCAACACTGAAACGGCAAAGGTTCTCAACACTTTCTTCAGCTCTGTGTTACCAGCACTGCTAAGCCCCAGGCCTTGGGAACAAAAATCAGGGTTGATGCAAACACAGACCCACCATCAAGTGAAGGAAGAGTTGGTATGTGAACTGTTACAGGAGCTTGACCCCTACAGATCAATGGGCCCTGACAATATCCACCGAAGAGTGTTGAGATCTCGTTGATGTCATCGCGAAGCTGCTCTCCATAATCTTTGGCAAGTCATGGAGATCAGGGGACATCCCAGAAGACTGAAAGAAGGCTGAAGTCACCCCGATTTACAAGAACATCTTAAAGGAGGATCCAGGAAATTATAGGCCTACCAGTGTTACTTCAGTCCATTGGAAAATTATGGAACAAATCCTCCTGGGGGCTATTACAAATCAAATTAAGCACATGATTGGGAAAAGCCAGCATGGATTCCTCTTGCCCTTGAAGTCTCTGGCATGGCAAATTGTGTTTGACAAACCTGATTGCCTTCTACAACAAAATAACCTGCTTGGTTGATGTGGGGTGAGTACTGGACATATTGTTATCTAGGATTTCTCCAAAGCTTTCAGTATGGTTTCCCACAGTCTTGGCCTAGAGAAACTGATGCGTTAAGTGGGGAACCAGCTGACAGACTGCATCCAGAGGGTTTTGGTAAATAGTTCCTTTTCAAACTGGCAACCTGTAACAAGTGGGGTCCCCCAGGGGTTGGTATTGGGCCCAACACTGTGTAATGCCTTCCTAAGTGATGTGGATGATGGGATCAAGTGCACCCTGATGAAGTTTGCTGCTGATAGCAAACTGAGTAGGGGAACACTTTGGAAGGGAGAGCTACCTTGCAGGAAAACCTGGATAGGCTGGAAAAGCGGGCTAACAAGAAATTCAAGAAGTTCAACACAGATAAATGTAAGGTCTTGCCTCTGGGATATGAGATATAGCATATGAGAAGATATGAGTATAGTATATGAGGAAAAACAGGAGAATAATCAGCCACTGGAATAATCTCCCGAGGAAAGTGTAGATTACCCAACACTGGACACTTTTAACATTCGTCTGAACAGGCTGTTGTGCCATCTTCTCTGGACTACACTTTTGGCAAAAAAGGTTGGACCAGATGATCCCTGAGGTCCCTTCCAACCTGGTATTCTATGATCATATGAAAATGTAAAAAATTTAAAACAAACAAACCTAGGGAAAAGCAGGTTATTCCATCAAAAAAAAAAAAAATTAACATATTCCTAAGTGATGAAATTGTTTATTCATGTAAAGAAAAACCATAGTATATATTATAGTATTAATATATATTAATAC
>NW_010246654.1:0-33902 GCF_000690775.1 Eurypyga helias
AACAGAAACAGAAAATCCCTCAAAAAATCAAGACGTCTAAGGTATTAGAAGTGCGTAAGCATTACTGTTCATGCTCCTTACACTGTCTAAAACACCAGTCAAGACAGCCGGGTCTGCAAACTGCCAAATGAACTATCCAGTGAAGCAAAGCAGTTTTCCAGTTCAGTTCTAGTTTGAGTTCAGCCTTGCCTGAGGTTGCTCAGGTTCAGGCTGACAGCTGCTAACCCTTTTTTCTGGTAATCCCAACCACACCATCTGGGCTTACGTCATCGACTGGAAAGAGAGTTCCTTCACCCTGCTCCTCGGTCCAGCCCTGGCCACCTCCCATCTTCTCTGTGTATCCCCACAGTTTCCTCCTGCCTCCCTAACGCCAGGAAATCAGAGCAGAAGTTATGAGGCAAAGGGGAAAGCCCAACCACTCAGAGTTTACCCTCAGCATGTAGAAAAAGGTCTTGGTCACAGCTGCAGAACCACTCAGACTACCTCTGCATGGCTGCATGGAAGCGGGTGCTTGTGAGGGTCCCATGGGGAAGCAGAAGCTGGATGCAAGGCTGCTCAGAAGCCCACCACTGTTTGAGGTTGCTCCCATGCCGACGGCATCTCTGCTGTGGGAAGCAAGATTTCAGCAAACTGTGACTCTGAACCAGTAACTTGTGGGGTTCAGCTCTCACTGAGGTTCCAATATGACTGCTGTTATTGGGTCAGTTCTGATTTAGGCGGGGAAAGTGTTCCAGTTTGGGTTTTGTTTGGTTCCTGGATAGCACAAAACCTCTTTTCCATGACAATGCAGGAGCAGACACTTCTCACCTCCTGCATTTTATTCTGTGCACCATCAAAACACCCATCACGTCCCTCCATGCCACTTCCTAGTGTGGCTCTTGCTCAGTTACATTATTACTCCTATGTGTTTAATACATAAATATGTATCTCCATAAACATAGACACAGGGGAGAGGTGTGGATGCTTTAACCCCAGAAAGCTTGGCTGTCTATGCCCTCAACCACATGCTGTGCTACTGACTGGATAAAAAAAACCCTTAAGTGAGCAACTAAAATACATTAATAAATGCATCACTCTTGGCTGATACGCCAAAGCTTATGGGATTTCAGATATCAATTAGCTGAAAATCTGTGATGTCTTGCTAACAGCCACAGCTCTCCCATTAGACAGGGCAAAAGTTAAGCTGAGTTGCAAGGATAGGTCCATGCTTTTTGGAAAGTCTTCAGCTTTTAATTCTGCCTCTTCCGTTTTTTTTAAACTCAGTGGCAATGTCAGGGAGTTTTTCCTTCATATAGAACAGACTAGAACAGTTCAGTTGGAAGGGACCTAAAACAATCGTGTAGTCCAACTGCCTAAAATAACTACAAAGCCAGTTAGAAATCTTAACAAATTTTTCACCAACAAGTGGGAGAAAAAATTGTACATGACTGTGTAAAGTCTTGTGGTTTTCCAGTCAGCTTTATGTTAAAGAGCACATACTGAAAACCAACCAGAAATTCTCCTAAAAACATAAAACCTGGCCTGTGGCTGAGCTTCTTACCGAAATTGTGAGTTCTTTATTTCCTCAGTACATATGGGAGAGTTGATTTTTCTAGGTGAGAAAGGCTGGAAGGTCATCTCTGTTTCCTTTTATATAACTTCTGTTTTCATTAGTCCTCATGGGCCCAGTTGCACTGGGTGTATCATACACTCTGGAAGAAGCTGAAGTGTGGAGATACACCACTTTGAGAAAAGCTTTTAAAAACAGCACAGCTGAGGGAGGCAAAATGCTTCACTGACACGCTCCACTTGCCTGGGAGCTGCAGTCCTATAGGCAGTGCAGAAACCTGGGGTGGTCCTGATGCTACATTTGCTCAGTTATAAAGGTCTTACACCCTGAGCTCCCCGCTTGCATGCTGGGCATAAAAAGGCAGGAACCTGGCATTCCCCAGGCATAGCCCCTCTGACCCCTAATGGTGCTGAACCAGTCACAATCTGAACCAAAGGCTCTACGTGTTCCCCCTGCACACAAATAACCTGCCAGTGTGATCTGTCACCACTTCCACATGGGATCTCGGTTCGCCCTATTCACTCAGGGCACATCAGTCAGACCAGCTTCAAGTCACCTCTGATCAAACACCTCAACTCACCACTTCCCCAAGCTGGCCTGCTGTTCTACCTGCCACAGGTTTCATCTTTGTGTACCCGCTGTCCTTGCTGATAGCCGATCACATCAAAGCACTGGGTTTGTTACATGCCAGGAAAGGATAGAAGCAGGGGAACAATTATAATGGAATGGGAGGAAGAGGAATTGTAAGAGGAAGGACTGATGCTGAGAGACAGGAAAAGACTATAAGCCTGATCCAATTAATTAACATAATTAATGTCATTATTTTCCTCCTCTGATTTAAGCATTCAATACAGAAATCATGCTTACTCGTAAGAGTCTCAGATAAAAGTCTCCAGATACAGAAGGCAAGATGTTGCACTGCCATAACTGTACTCCCATAGAGATCCATCAATTTGCGTTAACTAAGAACCCCACGGATTCCTTCCTCTCCATTTATTTCTGGAAAGAGCTCACCTGCCTCTCCTCTCAGCAGCTGCTTTGTGCTTCTGCTTCAACTAACGGTTTGCAAAAAGTTCAGGTTATCTTTGTTTCCTTTATTTCTGAGGAATTTGACCCAATACCAAGCTACAAACAACAGTACCAGTCACTGCGTATATGTGCAGTAACGAACATCAGCCTGAGGACAACCACCTGCATGCACAAATCCAGGTACCCATCGGGATGTGGTATTACCAGATAACTGAGCACCTTTTATATGGGATTTTCCAAGCTACTGACAAATCCAAAGAAATTTAAAAAGAAACTGTGTCACAAGCCAACCCGACAATTTTTCAGAAGTTTTCTAAAGTTGCAAAGGCTGACATATTTCAAGTAGTGTTGAACTCTAACATTTCATGTCAAAACTAAACATTTGATACTAAATCACTTTTTAAGATTTTTAGCTAAAGGTTTAAGATTTTTGAATAGAATACTTCTCTAAGCAAGAGTCTAAATTAAAAAAAACCCACAACCACCATTAAAACAGCTAGACTCATTTGAATGTCTCAATATGAACTGATCGGTGCACACACAGAACAAACCTCTACACGTAACGGTTCAAAACCCAGACCACATTATCAAGCATTTTAGTGTCATCACATCAGCATTTTTTCACTAAAATTAATTCAAGATGAAAATTCCTCCCCACTCTAGTCGCAGACATCACAGATGCACTTCTACACCCCAGCGCAGCCAGGGTGCACCCCCGTCACGCATACAAGCTCTGGGGGTGGGAGAGGAATACCTTTAAAACATCACTGGAGCAGGCATCCTCTTCTCCAACCTTGATCTTATGGACGCATTACATATTCCACAATTTCTAAGACTAACAGAAAGATGGATTTCTCCTATGGCTGATCACAAGACATCTTTAGCTCCCTACCTGACTTCTTCCTCCTCCACCTCAGTCCTCCCTCTTGATGTAGTTTACAAGTCCCCAGTGTTTGTGCTCCATTATTGCGTGATTCCCATGTATCTATCCTATGCTTTTCCACTGTATTTCAAAGTGTCCTCAACTTTGTAATGTCTGTGACTGAAAAAGAACGGTTGTCCTTTTATTTCAAGGCATACTCCCAGTGTTTGACTTTCAGTGACACGGTGCCTTGAGTCGCGTATCCGGACCAGACACAGTATCTGTAGCTATGCTGTCATTTGCACAGTAAAGGAATGGGGACAGAACTCCTAAGACAAATTTCAAGGATCATTTGGTGCTGTCCTGGTTGGAACTATTGAAATGAAAATACTGAAACCAATACTGTAACCTGCATGCGACTTTAACTGAGCAGAGATAGGCACAAAAAGAAGAAAATAAGAGAGAAGCTCTTCAGTGAAGAGGCAAAAGAGAACGCAGGGCCCCATCCCTTCCACTCCTGACATGCTCTCCTCTAGACAGACAAAGGGATACTTAGAGACATAAACCTTCACTGCTTCACGTAAGGTAGATGTACTGGTTTATTTTAAGTTGGATTATAACAAAATGAGGTACTCCTATGTAAGCATCTTCATGCATATGTGGACTGATTAAACTTAAACCAGCTTATACTCACTCTGTAAAACAGGACAGCTCAATTCTGAGAGGCAAACCAACGCACAGAGAGGAAGAAAACCTTCTGGGCTTCTGTAAACAGTTTGTTAGACAAACACAAGCAGGAAGTAGCAACCAGGAATGGGGCGTTCACCATTGCCATGCTGATTCCACAAACAAACAAAAGGCTGGCTTCATTATTCCTAAACCTACCATCAATTTCCCTCAATACCTCCCTGCCTGAGAAAAAATTCAATAAAACCCAAACCCAGAACTATTCCTCAGGCTGAAATGAAACATAACATATCCTATTCTGTGGCAGCTCCACTACAAGTGTTGGAAAAGGCTGTAAAGAAACACTTGACAAAATGCCTCTACTAATATTATCCCAAGAACTGTGGTTATACTCAATAGCTAAGCTCTGAGCAAAGACATAAACATGACTGCACTTTCGGAAAGGTGTTTGAGAACGTATGCTGTGCTGTAATTTTACAGATAGTTTTGCCATCCACACCCAGAAGCAAGAGCACGACATCCAGCTAAGCACAACCCAGTTTTTCATAAAGGCTGACCTACCCCCTTCACCAAGCTCAAGTAATCAAAGGAAAATCATCCAATATCAATATCAATCACCCACAGCAATACTGGTGCTTAAAATAAAACGAAAATTCTCCCACACATTCATCTGGTGGTTTTTTTCACCTTCTTCCTAGCCATCTTCTGACACCCGAGGCTAGTGTGCAACCCCAGCCTCTGAATGGCTGTGAAGTTGCACTGACACCGAACAATGCACTTTTGTGCACCAAATCCTTTCCTGCTTTTGTTTTTGTTGTTGGGTTTGGGGTTCTTTTTCTGCTGTTGTTCTCTACAACCTTCCGGATTTTCTCAGGGTCTTAATTTTTGCACCAAAAGGAGTTCTGACCTCCTCCAGTGTTTTGGTGTGACGAAAATTTTCAATGGATGGGAACTCTGAAGTTATCCTTTTAGGATACAGCTCATTAGAAAAGCATATGCCAGCCAGTAAAACAAAAGGAGAGAAAAGTGAACCTGTAAATTCCCTCATCACCAAGACCTTTGGCTTTCCAAATAAAGAAGGAAATACAAAGCCACTCCAAGAATATGCTCCAAGAAAACTTCCTCAGTGGAAACAGAAGTAGTTTTTAAAATAATTGACTGCAGTCTGAGAGCTGACCATAATAACCCAGTAAGACAAGAAACCCTCGTGTGAGGATTGTGACAGGAGCTACACAGTTAAATGCTCATGCATCCAAGTCTCTCCCTGGGTGATTGAGATTATTTTTGGCAGCAGACTGGACAGAGATTGTAAGATGTATGGGATTTTTGGTGGTTTTTTTTTTTTTTCATTTAGCTCTTTACTTGCTCTCCCAGAAACACACCTTTTTTATCTCTGCCCTAATACAATCATGCTTCAAATCACAGATTTGGAGATACAGCAAATATAATCGCTATTCCTTACGCTAACCTTACTTGCACGTTGTAAGTCACTCCACCAAAAACACTGGGATGATACTTAGCAATTCTTGATGAGACCACATACCAGGAGAACTGAGACTGTGGGGGGACACAGCTCTGTTGGCATGGGGTATACTTGCTGTGGGACCCTTTGACAGTAAAGCAACCTCCTCCCAACAGGAATAACAGGCCAGAAAAACCCTGAAATTAAAACCTCTGTGCTATGCCTTGGCATTCCACTGTAAACAGAACTAAACGATGAATCCTGCTTAAAAACTGATGTCCCAGCATATCTTCACATAAAAGAAAATATATACATATTCAACACTTAGCCAGAGACGGAGAATTTCACTGCACTTGCCAGACCAAGCTGTAGCACCCAACAACCTGTTTGATTTACCTCCTTCGCTGCCCAAAAGTAATATGATTTGTCACACTGAGAAATACAGAAGTGTCTTCTGATCCTCATCTAAGGCTCAGGATGATGTCCCTGTCTCTGCACTGGGGGTACTATAGTAATTTCAGCTCTCTAAGTTAAAGTTCAGTGTGTCCTGATACAGGTTTTTCTCTCCTAATTTTCATTACAAGCTGCTCGCCCCTGTGCATTTAGAGTAAATGTGTCCCACTCCTACGTTCTCCCACCATTGATGGGTGCATGCTGCCACTTCCCAACTTCTCTCCTATTACTGCAGCTTCCCTCCTAACATCTCCTTCCTTCTCTCCTACTGTTATTTCATTCCCCTTGCTGCATTTCAGAACCAAAACTGACAATGACCAACAGAGCAGCACAAAGATGCCTTTCAAAACTCAGCCTGAGCACCACTCTCTAGGTGGGAGCTCATAGCTCCATCTTTCATAGTCTCCATTCCTTCTTTTCCCGTATCTGTCTCCCTCATCCCTCTCCTCAGACAAAGCACGTTCTCCAAACTACACCTTTTCCTAGAAGCAACCTTCACTACTCCTGGGGCATTGCTTTCTCCCAGCTCCCAAACAGTCCCAAAGAGAGCGATCCAGCACCCCGAGCAGTAAAGTGGTCCTGGGGTGCAGCTGTGGATTTCACGCTGAACCCCGGTACAGTGACAGCGCCTGCTTCCAGCCTAAAAGCCTTGCCAGCAGCAGCCTTTCTAAAACTATGGATCACCTATTCATTTCAGGGAACTCAATTTACTTGGAATCAATAACCAACACGATTTATCTTCCCACATGGCATCCACTTCATATATGTTTCCTGCCAGTACTTTCTCCCTCCTCTCCTTTTTCCTCCCGTTTTGGAACGCAACGCTTTACTGGGTTTAAAGGTAAAAGGGGAACAGGCAATGAAATAAGCGGGAGTCCCTGGGCATAAGAGGGAGTTGTCACCGTAAGCAGATGGGGAAGAAAAATCAGTCGCTTACCCACAGCGGTGACCCACAGCGCCAGCTGCGGGGGCCGGCTCATGGCTCCGCGGGGTGCGGGCAGGTCCCAGCCGGGCGCGCGCCTCTGGAGGGGACGCGCCGGCTCTTCCTGCGGGCTCCGCAGGAGCTCTGAGCCCGGGCTCGGGCTCCCGCTGCCTCGGAGGAGAATTCCCACCTCCTGCTCAGGAAGGCTCGCATGGGTCCTAGAGCCACCCCCCCTTCCTTCCCTCCTCCTCCTCCTCCTCCCTTTTTGCATACCGCTCCTGCACGATCAGCAAAATCTGTAAGGCAGTTGCTTCAGGCATGAACGCATCCATCTCTAAATTTTTTAGGCATTAGTATTCACTAGGAAAAGCTGAATTCAGCCTCTGACTGGGTTATTCCCCCTTCCCAGTATTCCCTCAGTGAGACGCGCTGCCTGGACCCAACTCGGCTCCTGTTTAAGATGAAGATCCCCTTGGCCCAGAAGCCCTTTCACTGACTGCCCTGAAAGAGAAGTCAGACCTGTTTACACAGCCCAGACACCCGCCTGCCTTTCCTTAACTTCACTTAGGATCGCCTAATTCCCGAGCCTCAGCTGGTGAGACAAGGAACAGGGACCTGCAACACAGTCAGGCGTAGGTGCTTCAATCACTTTCCTTGTTAAACTCCTCTTTCTGCTGGTCCATCAGCATTCCAGCTACATCGGTTAACTCTGCCTCCCACTTGTTTGCATACGGGTTTATCCTTCACAGGGAGTTTATTTTAAAACAGCTATTCTTTTCATAACCAGAATACATTCTTTCTGATTAATTCTCCATGTGGATACCCTTACTATGGATTAGGGGTGTGTTAGTCTGAATCAGCATAATCTATTGTGGCTGTGGGATACAATAATTCAGATTGGAAACCGTTGTGGATTTAGCAGGTGGTACCTGAGTCTTGAGTAAAATACCATTCACGCTGTAGGCACTGGGGAAGTTTGGAGCTGACGTGAGTTAAAGCCCTGACAGGACTGGTGGGTCTGGCACTTTTCGAGGCAGAGGCCTGCATTCCATTATTAATTGTGGTTCATAGATTAGAGGAAAAATTTAGTGAATTTACTTAACCTTCTGTCAATCTTTCACTGATATCTATGAAAAGTATGCACTGCTCAAAGGTAGAATTTCCTTTATATCACATTCATACATTTAGACCTCTGAATTTACTCTTTGTTCAGCAACATATTGCCATTTTCAACAGATTTAGGGAGGCATATTTCTGAACACAACCTGGATGATTTAGAAGAAAACATCATTCTGAGGCTTTCCTCTACGGCCACATCAATTGCAAAAGTATGGTAGCGAGAAAAAGACAGACATTATTGGTTGCTTATTAACTAAGTTTACATAAACCATCCCCCAAGCAAAATAATAGACCAAGAATAGTGCATGTTCCTACCCAAAACCAAAAAAAAAAAAGCTTGCCAGCTTTCCATCTCTTAAATAACTTTCTTGGCTGAGGCTCTGGGACTGCAAAGCAGGTGATTTTTTACTCCAATTGGTTACAATGTCAAGGCACCTCAGGAATTTCTATACTTACCTAACCCTCCTATGAACAGAAATGTAAAAAATCTGTATCTGCAAGGAACTGGTAGAAGCAGCAGAGGCAGAAGAAATAACGCCATTTCTGACAATACTCTGTTTTACAGCAGCTCATATTTTCCATGGTTTTCAGTTAGTTTGGCCAAAAGACATTAATTCTGAGGCTCATTATAGAAATGTGAGGCATTCTATAAAATTGAAATAGATGCATGTGATGCTTTTAAGCAGAGAGTAAAATCAGAGAAGAAGGTGACAAGTCTCTGACCAACTAGCTCATTAGCCAGCTTAGAGAGTTTGAGTTCTGACTCAGTAAAGTAAACCTTGCTCTACTGGAAGGTCTGCAGGTAATCCTCAGCAAGGTAATCCACATCTGTCAAGCAAATGAAGACAACCAATCCAGACAAAAGCTGATATTCTATGGAATCAAAGATTTTAAAGATAAAGGATAGGAAAAAGCAAATGCTTCACAAGAAGAACACAAGAAGATATGAAGAGTGTGAAAACAATGCTGATGCACAAACAAGAACAGTGCCAGAATCTGAATACCAGTGATTGAAAAGACCTGCTGGTCTTAAATAATTACACCATTTCTGGCTCAGCAACTCAGGAACAACCTACTAGAGCCCAGGAGAGGGAAGCAGATAAGCTTATCCTATTCTTCCGTTCTTCTGAAGCCATCCATTGTTGTCCACTGTTGCAAACACAACACAGAGGGCAGCACAGACTAAGCCTGTAACATCTCAAAAGCATTCAGATCAGGGTTGTAATACAAGATCCCACCATGCTACCAAGACAATTCCTCAGAACTGAAGGGAGATGAGGTGGAAACTCTTACCTGCAGAGCAATCAGAGCTCCAGCAATGGGGTCTAGCCACCGCACAAAAAAGGGTGGAGTTTTCACTTGCATGTACACTCAGGAGACAACGCTTTTAAGCAATGGAAAATATTCTCCATATACATGAAGAGGTGATTGATACCAAATGCTTTTCTGCATGGGATGAAGAGCAAAGCAAATGTTCACCTAGCTTCAACACTTGCTTTGGGAGATACTATTCCCTTTTTGGGCTGTGCACTTCATAGAAAGATATGGCACATTTTGGAGAGCATATACATTACAAAAGTCTGTATCATGACAGTTTGATCTAAGAAAAATATGAGAAAAATGCAGTCAGAGACTTCATAAACCTTGCACAGAAAACAAGCTGTAGGGCAAAAGCTAAGCAAATACCATGCAAATTCCTTAGGATGGAAATAATATGCAGCAGAGCAAGGTGAATGTGGGAAGATGGTACAGACTGGCCATGATGGAGGAGTACAGATTAATTTGAAACACAAAGTATGTAAAGAAATATATGCTTGGTCAACCTGCCTCAGCATTCTGAATGCTGTTCTACAAAACTGTCTAACAGACATAGGATTTAACTGTTAGTAAAACATCTGGAAATCTGAACGCATTAACCAAAGATGGCCCAGTCATAGATATGGTATCTAAGTGCAAAATTAACTTGTCTTCACATTCTTCTACTGAGAATATTGGTAATTTTTTCAAAGTTGTATAGTCAGACTTGGAGAGCAGTCAGTTATCCATAAAAGAAATGTGGTGTTAGTGTACATAAATAAAGAAAGAAGCGTTGGCTTTACTCCATATCCATTAAAGCTTCACGTCTTCATGTGTGGAAGAACTGTGTGAGCTAAAACTGATCATAAAACTCTTTACAGCCTCAGGGACCTGGCAATTCTCAGCCTAACCTTTCCCACAAGCGAAAAGATTACAGAAGTATCTTGGTTTCAAATATATGATTGTAATGTTGCATAAAAACTAAGCAAGAACTGGTGATGGTTAGACACAGTCTCTGGAGTACTTGACAAAAGAAATATGAAGCAAAAATATCCAGAACCAGATTTTACATCTGTTACACATGCATGTTCTTTAAAAGAAGTATCTATCTGATGTCAGACAAAATATGATCTTTGATTGCTGCGGATATAGCTGAGGGTAAACCCTTGCAGAAAGTAATTGTGGCCAGTGGCACAGATAACACTAGTTGCTCCAAATGGTTCATAATAGCTAACAGTGGCTTTAGTCCTTCAAACTATACTTGGTAATAAAGGATTACATTTAATTGTTAAATGTGACTTTGTTTCAATGCCTATGAAATCCTCAGACATCAGAAGAAAAAATGTTTAAAAAGACATACAAAGACTCACTTAGGAACTGAAAATCTAAAACTATTAGGAATCTAAAATCTAAACCCCATTATATTTGGTCCTTGGCTCCAGATAAACAGCAAGATTGAGGAAATTATTGTTATGCTTGTCACATCGGCCAGGAGGAGAGGTAAAGATGTAGGTGGTATAAGGGGAGAAAAAAGAGTAATCCCGCAGAGCAAAGTAGGCATATATTTGTCACTGCTGGTTGGGAGAAAACCAAATTATTTGTGTCCCAGACTATCAAATTTGTTTCCCCATAGAAGAAAATATATCTGAATTAAATAGAATAGCATAGGATAGAATAGACTCAGTTGGAAGGGACCTACAACGATCATCTAGTCCAACTACCTGAGCAATTCAGGGCTGACCAAAAGTTGAAGCATGTTGTTACAGGCATTGCCCAAATGCCTCTTGAACACTGACAGGTTTGGGGCATCGACTACCTCTCTAGGAAGCCTGTTCCAGTGCTTCACCACCCTCTTGGTAAAGAAATGCTTCCTAACATCCAGTCTAAACCTCCCCTGGTGCTGCTTTGAACCATTCCCTCATGTCCTATCACTGGATACCCTAGAAGGAGAGATCAGCACTTCCCTCTCCATGTCCCCTCCTCAGAAAGCTGTAGAGAGCGATGAGGTCACCTCTCAGCCTCTTTCTTGAAACTAGACAAGCCCAAAGGCCTTTGCTGCTCCTCACAGGATGTTACTTCCAGCCCTTTCACCAGCTTTGTTGCCGTCCTCTGGACACATTCAAGGACCTTCACATCGACATTGAGGGGCCCAGCACTGCACACAGTGTTCAAACTGAGGCTGCACCAACGCTGAATACAGCGAGGTGATCCCCTCTGTTTCCTGGCTGGTTCCACTGTGGGTGATGCACCCCAGGATACGGTTTTCCCTCTTGGCTACCAGGGCACAGGAATCATTTGTGCATGTCAGTACTATCTTTGCTGTCTTGCAGAGTACCTGTGTTAGTAATATCTGACAACAGGACATTTTTAATGAACACGAGTTTTAGCAATTTGCAGTGAAGTACGTACAAGGCATGTCACTACAAGTCCCCATTATTTCCAGTACAACCAGTCAGTAGAAAGCAGTGTCAAAATAATAAAGCACCTACTAATGAAAAATGATAGAGTCCATACTCAGCACTGTTAAATCAGTGTATGGCACCAGCAAACCATGTCTTGTCATTTGCTGACATTTCCTTCAATAGAAAATTGAAAACAAGAGTTCCTGTGCTACTAGAAATGGATGTCAAGAGCCCTTGGGGACTTGTAGATATCTGAGGAGACAGATGAGAAAAAAACAAGCAATCCAAAAATGCCTTGGAGTACCTGGTGCTCCTGCCATTTGCTCAAGACAGAAACCTCATAACCGTAAGGCAAAACAGCAGGAAGGCAGCTGAAACAGTTCCGAAATTCATGGGAGTGTGTCACACAAGAAAACTAATGAGGAAAAAGGCCACTCTGTGAGCCAGTTTCTGTGTAACAATCCCTGGAAACTGTGCTTTCTGACATGCCTGTGCATACAATTAGAATCAATGAGCCCATCAGCATCTGACAACATATATGACCCCAACCTACTAAGAGCTTGTGCACTCTTCTTTCAATAGCACCTTAAGCTCACAGACCACCTGAATGACACACAATTTCTTTTTGAGATCCTGGGTTTAAATCACACATCATATCCCACGGCACTGGCTGGACCATCTGCTCTAGCAGCAGCATCACGAGACTGATACGAGAAGAAAGGTGTTACTCGGTGTTTCCTAGAAGGGCCCCGATGTCGCCTAGTACAGGAAACAGCTGTGAGGGACAGCCGGAGCTCAGCACCGTACCAAGACCTGGCCACAGAATGACTTTTCATCAGGCTTTAAGGGGGCTGAAAGAGCGACAGGGGAATCAATATTTACCCTTCTTTAAACCATGACATCATTCCTCCTGGTGTCTTCACTACTTGCCTCTTTTTACCCCCTCCTCTGTGATCCTTTTCAGGTGCTCCATTTCTGCTTGTGTCCTACTAAGCCTTTGCTTCCAGCTGCTATTTCTGAGCCTCCAGGTCAGGGTTGAGAAGTTGGATCTTTTCAATGATCCAACAGCCACAAACAGGCCTGACTTATGCCCTATTCCTTATTCATCCTTTCTGTAGTGCCACTTAAGAAAATGTTTCTCCGTTCCTCTGATCACTGTTTTTCACTGTGGTTAGTTTTAGCGCCCTTTTGAAGCATTGCTGTAGAAGATGGGAAACTCTCCTGTCATGCTGCAGAGAGCTTGCTGCCTTTCCGTGTTAGACACCAACTCTCCTTTCGAAGCAACAGGAAACTGTAGTACCACCACACAGGCACATGCTTTAAATAGCTTCATTTCTCAGTCTGGCTTCCCCAAATAAGTCCAAAATCTTGAACGTCGAGAGGCTTCAACATTTTAGGAGTTATATGACCATCTGATGTTTATACAACAATCTCTTCCAAACAAGAGGGAGTTAAACAAAATAGTTAAAGGTCCTTATACCCATTTAAACTTCATCTGTAGCCATGAGGCAACATAAACTTTGTTCTGGTTATGAATGTTTTATCCTTCCTCACACAGGGTTGTAGAGTTCTTACCCAGTGTCCAGATATCTCACTTTTTCTTTCAAACTGACATTGTTTTTGACAGGATACTGTCTCACGTGGCTACCAGCTGGCTATATGATGTCATCCAGCCTATAAGGTAGCTCCAATTCTAAAGTAGCAGACTTTGATTGCTATTTATGCCACTTAGACAATCCTGCAGGACCAAACCCAATCTGCTGGTGCTCTGCCTTAAGGGAGAAATAAATTCAAAATGAACATGCAGAGGAGCCGAGCAACCATCTAGACTCCAGGGCAGGCAGAAAGAAATGGACCCCAGGGTAGGAGCCTCTGATATGGGGAGAGGCTGCATGACCCCGAAGAAACTCATTTTGAAAAAAATATGCAAGCAAGCCTCAAAAGTGATGGCTGCAAAATGGTGTGTACTAAGAAGCCAAGGGTACGCTGTGGGTTTAGTTGTAATTCAGAAGGTGACTAAAAACGACCTGATTAAGAGAAAGCCTGAAGGAAAGGCACTTCAAGGTTGTGTGGGGATAAGGAGAAATTTGTTTAGAAAACTTAATTTTAGTCTATCTGATTGACTTTATCTCAAGACCGTCTTTTTCTAATTTATATTCCAGTATAACCTTACCGTGTGAAAGCCCTTCTCTTGTTTACCGTATGGTAATGAAAACAGACAGGAAGATCCATCTCAAAAGAAGTTCCACCTCAAAGTACGGCTGCAGAGGAATGTATTTATTATGTAATTCAAATAACCAAGCCTGCAATTTCATTGCAAATATCCCCATAACTGTCCTACAAACAGGATAAAGGAGGAAGCAGAATTCTATGCTGATTTTCCACTCATCCCTTATTTTAAGAATTGTATCATAAATAACGTAAAAGTTAAATCAAGTAAACAAACCTTTGTGGAACAACACTAGGCTGTGGTAAACAGCTGATTCAGCATTCTTACAACAGGACTCAGCCTGAGGAACTCTAGCTGGTTAATAAAGGACAAAGCTCAAAAATGGGTTTCTTTCTGATGATCTGAGGCTGAATTTCACACCCAAGTAGAAGGCATGACTGTGATCTTTGTGTCTGAGACTCTTCCAGTTCAAATGTTATTTTTGGCATATACTGTGAGTATGAGCTTCCCCGGTAGGATTCTGAATAACTGCATTTCAGGTATCTGCAATTCAGTTTCTCTAAACCACCTCACGTGACACCTCCCAAACAAAAATAGTGTACATTTAGGCTATGTCTTTAACTTTCTCTACAAACTTTACATATAGATTATGTCAGTCATCAGTGCAATGTATCAGTCCAAGTTCTAGAATACCTACAGAGTACTGAAGTACCTTATACACCTTTTTAATACATATTCACTATGAGGTGAACACCATCTGTGAGCAGCATAGTTTATGGGATCTCTTGGCCCAGCATATATGAGGTACACGTGAGACAGAATAATTGTGACTTAAGGTTGAGTCTAAGTATTGTATTTATAATCTTCGCCAATTTATGCTCACCGTGACAGTGTCTCAGTGCACCATTCAGTTATACTGAGCAAAAAAGAGGATAAGAGTTGAAATTTCCTGGCAGGAGTGATAAAATTGTTTTTCAAGGAGTGGTTAAGATAGCAACAAATATTCATAAATCCACACATAATCCACATGAAAAGAACTTTTTAGTTGCTCCTAGTGGATTATCAGATGAAAGTAAGGGTACAAAGTGTGTCATGACAGTAACTCCTACACAACTGCAGAGAAAAGATTTCCTAAAGGTTTTTTTGGTAGCCACTTCAAAGTAAAGGAAGCTTAACATAAAACCATCTATAATTGTTCATATAGATTTCCCCTGAGATCCATCAATAACAAAAACTATATACCTGACAGGTCAATACCTTTATATATTAGAGAGATTAGTAGATTTGTAGAAAATTAGTAGATTGACTCCTCTTTCTGTTGTCAGTTAAACAATTAAAGAATTGGCATAAAAGTAGTATTTAACTCTCTAACCTCTGATCTCCCAAGGGACAGAATATCAAAACATTTGTGCTAATTGTTTTGCCAGCACACAACTGAAATAGAATAATCCGCTATCTCCTTAAATGTTCTCAAGACAGCAATAGAATTGCATTAAGAACATTTGAAAATGTAAGGAATGTTATCAATGAATTAGCACTTATATTGATAAATGTTAATCCTATCTTTGGATGATCCAACACCATCTACAAATTAATGTAAAATTAGAATGGATAATTACTTTCAGCTTACTGCCTAGGACACACATGCAAAGCAAGGAATGGATAGACCATCATTTTATCCTGAAGGATGTGCAGGAAAATGTTATGTCGTATTTCCTCATTTACCAAAAGTGTCAGAATTAGATGAGATTTCAATTTGTCAGCCTTATATACATGGAGAAATTGAGGCATGTCACAGGAGATGGTAATCTTTATACCCTTCAGTTTAAAAGATACTGAAACACTTCTCAGCAATTAACATTTCTTCATGTTGGGTGAACATGGCTAGCTGTAACCTTTAAGAACAATGAAGATGAGTAGCACTGGAGAGACTTTTCCATTGATGAATGCTAACTGCTAGTGCTGACCATCTATTTATCTATCTATTTATTTATTTATTTTGTAAAGAAGCTGTCAAGACCTGCTGTAAATCCATTTAAATAAGCAGACAGTCACTATGCAATGACTATAAACAAAACTGGCATTTCATTAGCAGGATTGCCCAAGTGGTCTTGTTGACTGACAGTGTAGATTAGGCAGGTTAAATTAGTGCAAAGGGAATTCGCATTATATCTTTTTTTCTCTATGATATAGTCACAAAATTTCATGCATATTCAGAATCAGTCATTTCCATAACCAGTCATATTACTGTTCAAGTATTTCACATCCATCTTTGACAGTTTCTGATGATGTGGTGCCATCACCCTCCTATATTAATAATTTATGGGGGGTTTATGCATGTTTCCAACATTCCAGCATGCTTATCTATTGTTCCAGGTTTGGGTATTCTTGAATTTATTCCATATGTTACCACTTAAGCAGGTAAGTGTCATTACTTTCCAATAAATTCCAGGCTGGTAAGTGTTAACACTGTGATGACTTAAACACTGTTTTATTTTTCTTTCACAGTGTGCTAAAAACATTTTAAAGATAATCCTAAAATTAGGGGGAAAAAAAAAGGGTCTTGTAGACACTGAAGTTTATGACATAATGCACTCTCAGACACGTAAGTTAAATGAAAGATTAATATCAATTTTGGTGGGTTTTTTAATAGTTTAATAGTCTGATCTCAAATTCTAGTTCTGTTAAATTTCAGTAATTTATTTTTTAAATGAGATATAATAAAATCTATTCAAGCTGATATCTACCAGTTTAAATAAGAAATTTAAGATTATATTTTAATGTATATGTTCAATATTTATATGTGAAGGAAATCAAAAGAAAATACCTGAAAAAGAAATTCTATGCTACAGGTATTAGAATTCTATTTCCCCTGTTGCTCATTGTTTCCACCAAAAAATCATGTCAGTCCCTTATCCTTCAGTAGTCTGTTAACTCAGACTGTAAGACCTCTAAATATCTTTTATTGGGTTTAGTCTCAATCTATTCCTTTAGGTCTGTGGTGGTTTTGACTGAGATAATCTCCTTCATAGTAGTTAGTATGAGGCTGATTTGGATTTGTGCTGAGAAGAATGTCACTACCACTAATGATGTTTTAGTTGTTGCTAAGCAATGTTTATATTAAGTAAAGGAGTTGTTCCTGTACTGCCCCTCTTTTCTGAGCTTCTTCTCTACAAGAAGCTTGGAGCAGAACACAGCCAGGACAGCTGACCAAACTGACCAAAGGGACATTTCATGACAAAAGGCATCATGCTCATTATATAAACTGAGGGCAGTTGGCTGGATGGGATCACTGCTTGGGGACAGGCTATTGATCACTGGGTGGTGAGCAACTGTTGCGTTGTGCATCACTTGTTTTTGTATATTCCTTTATCAGTAATATTATTATTATTATTATTTTCTCTCTCTTTTCGGTCCTATTAAACTTTTTTATCTCAACCCACGAGTTTTTTTTCTAACTATCTCCCCCATCCCATCTCGAGGGCATGGGGCAAGCAAGAGGCTGTGTGGTGCTTAGTTGCCATCAGGAGCTAAACCACAACAGTCCTTTCTGTCGCTCACCATGGGGCACAAAGAGTTTGAGATAATAACAGATCAATCAGAATGTGCTAAGTGATATGTATCTGTTTACAGTTGCAGGTCATGACATTAATTTATGATTTGCATCATGCTCTCCTCTTTCTTGTACATGTTAAAACTTGGTATTGGCTCTTGCAGGCTGCGCTACTCTGCAATGATTAGCAATGTTCTGCCTGGGAGATTTGGTTTCAGGATACTGGCCTCAAGCTTAATGTGGTATCTAAGCTATGTCCTGAAGCCATCAATGTACTTCAGGTATCATCTCATGGAGAAGATTTGAAATTATATTTTGATCTCTGAGAGGTTTTTTTATCTGGAAATACAGAATTACACCCTTGCTGCCTTCTACTGTGATGTTTCCTCCTTCATTACAATAACTTTTTAGTACACTGAACATCCTTAGGTTGCTAAAATCATAGAATCATAGAGTGGTTTGGGTTGAAAGGGACCTGAAAGCCCATCTAGTTCCACCCCCCCTGCTATGGGCAGAGACACCTTCCACTAGACCAGGTTGCTCAAAGCCTCATCCAGCCTGGCCTTGAACACTTCCAGGGATGGGGCATCCACAGCTTCTCTGGGCAACCTGTTCCAGTGCCTCACCACCCTCTCCAGAAAGAATTTCTTCCTGATATCTAATCTAAACCTCCCTGATTTCAATTTAAACCCATTACCCCTTGTCCTGTCACTACAGACCCTTGTCAAAAGTCCACCCCATCTTCCTTGTAGGACCCTTCAGGTACTGGAAGGCTGCAATGAGGTCTCCCCAGAGCCTTCTCTTCTCCAGGCTGAACAAGCCCAGTTCTTGCAGCCTTTCATCATAGCAGAGGTGCTCCAACCCTCTGATCATCTTTGTAGGCTTAATTACTAATACTTCTATTAGTAATTGTTGGGAATATTGGTTTGATTTTGTCTAAGGTTAGCAAGAAATTTAAAAATATCATCCAGAGATCTGAGCTGAGGCAAGATAGTTATGAGTTTCAAGGTGTGTGGAATAGCATGGGCAAACACCTAGAGTGGTGGGCACCTGCAGTGTTTTGGAACTTTACCCCTGAACAAATACAAAATCCTGAAAAACTGGTAGAATATTTGTAAGAAGTGTGCTGTTGCCCTGGCAGTTCCAGGGAAATGCAGATCATTCCAAAGTGCTGGGGCCTGTATGGATCTGCATAAAGCCCAGTGGAAAGCAGCAAGGGCAAGGATCAGTTATGCCCTTGCCATCTCCTTATCACTCCTACCTCTTGAGCTAGTGCAAAATGTCCAGCAGTGATGCCTGCCTGTTAGTACTGAGACTCTCAAGGGTGCCTTTGAGGTGGCTCCTGGACATCTTTAAAACATCCTGCCTCAAATAAATTGTTTCAGCAGCTTTGGTAATATACACACATCACTTTCAGCCATTACAAGCATTTTCCTCTCGAGTTCGTTAATGCACCTGTTATTACATTCATAACAACAGTTTTTACTCAAGCTGCTCATTTGGTCACCTCGTAATGACATCACAGAGCCCACTCTTTGCATAGACATAAAAATAAACATTTTTAAAGATTTAATTTCTGGGTAGAGTCCTTCAAAATATTTTGTTTTCTCCTTTGTTTCTTTTCCCCTTCATTCCACCAATAAAAACAAATATTCATAGTCCTCAAGAACTTTGTTGTTGAAATATGTGGTAGGAAAGTGCTTATTGTTCTTTCTTGCCCCTTAGAAGAAAGAGGAACCTGAAGCACAGAGAGATGATCAACCAAGTTTTAAAGGCATTTAGACACCGAAACAAACAAATGACTTCACAGAAGTAGTCCCACTAATATCAATAGGATATAGGACTTAGAAAACGCAAGCAATGAAACTGGAGCCTTCGGGTGTTACTACTGTCAGCTGATGGAAGGACTCAAGTTTGATTGATCTGCCAGATCTTGAATTGAAGGGTGTTGGATTGGTAGCCTGGGAGAGAGCAGCTTTTTACAGATACTAGGACTGGAAAAGGATTTACCCTGCGAGACATGCTGGAACAACACTAGCATCTTCCAACTTGTTAACTCTTGTGATAAGGCAGCACACTGTTAGTGACTGGCAGGGTTAGTCTCTAGGTCCATCCTATCACTGGCTCCTCTGCCTACTCTCTAAATCTGTAGACTTTTGTAATATATTGGGTTGTTATTGTGGTTTTTAATCAGTTATAGACATGTTTTAAACTTCCCATTCTAAAAGCAAGGCACAACTCAGCAACCTGAAATTAAATACAGGAAAATATGCATATTCAGGTGTGGGGAATAAACTCTTATCCAGCCATGCCATGCCATGTCCTGCACATCTCCTGGAAGAGGGTAAAGGACAGAAAAATGTACATCTGTCTGCACTGAACAGACGTCAGATATCAATGTATTTCAGTCACTCTTTGAGTAAGTTCAAAGCTGTCTTCTCTATGATCCTTTAAGCTGTTTGCATTCCCTCTGAGGGAAAAATGTGTATATCTATACACATACAGACACACAAGTACGGAGAATACAGCTCATCTCTTACAAGATTTCCATAAAAAGACTGGACATAGGGCTATATTCGCAGTCTATTAGTGCAGATTTACACTTGATTCTTAGCACAGTGTCACCTTTAAAACAACTGATTTTTAACAGTGTACTCTCTTTTGTGCCTCTTGTAGCACAGAGCTGCCTTTTGGTTCCTAAACTGTCAGCTTTAACTACAACAGTCACATGGCGTTAGAAGGGCTGGAGAGGTTTCTGGTGACCTTCACAGCTTGGTATAGTCATGATAATGCTCTCATCTACATTGAGAGTTAATCCCTTGTAAGGATTGGCTCTTGCTTTCTGTGATCTTGGCTTCAAGACCTCCTTGGGCCCTGCTAAGTATCTAGGCTAACTGGGCAGGTAAGCAACAACGAACAAAATGCATTTGCAGTATTCGATATTAGTATTAATTGTTTTCCGTTTCTAACAGATAGAAACACTAAATCTCAAAATATCACTGGTTGATATTAATCCAAATACCATGAATGCGAACAAAACTGATCTTACCATCGGATTCATAAAATACTTATTTTATAGAGGGCAGAGGAAAGAGGCAATCCTGATACTATTTTTGAAAAAAAAGAAAAAGCAATCCCAACAGAGAGACATTTGCTAAGCATTTATCTGGTCCAATCATTCCTATTTCATTTAACATGCTTTTAGTTAATTAGCTCAAAGTATAGTGACCTCATGGAAATTATTGAACCACTCAGCATGAAATGAGTTGGAAATTGTCTACACCATGATAAAGGGAATCCCGCAGAACCTAGCTGCTACAACTTTTTTTTTGTTTATTTTTATTCACAGTGCCTTTCCTGATTGTTTTTCCCTTCTTCCTGTATTTTATTATTTAATTCTTATCACAATTTTATGAACTGATGCCACTGAGTAGTGTTTAGCAGTCTTTGCCCTTCACTTTGGCATGTCCCAATCTTTAGCACTGAAAATGTTGCCATGTTGAGTATCTTCAAAGTAACGAGTCTTGATACTGTAGAATTAATTCAACTTCTCATAGTCTTGGGCAAGTCCCAAGACACTTTGATAATCAGAACTACCTTCCATGTTCTTTCTAATTCCAAGTACTGATGCTTGGAGTACTTTTGTACTTTTATTTCAGGTAGAGGTTCATTGCCCAGATAGAGCAATGTTTATGACTTTCTTCTTGAAGTTTTACAATTAAAAGGATATCTACTTAGCTTCATCTTATGACCAAACTGGTCAAAGGAAATCCAAAACGTACCATCTAATTGTAGAAGAGGTAGCTGATGATGTTGTACGTGGACTGACTTCTTTTCAAGAGATTGCACAATAGCAGGACTCAAACAACAAAAACTTGAACTGCAGAAGCCTATCTATGCATAAGCTTGTGTCCCTGCTGGATAGAAAGATGACTAGGCTGATAATGAATGGTGAAATGTGTCTTTATTGTTAACTATTAACCAGTGTTAAAGCTGTAAAAACAGTGATTCTTACATTTTCAGTGCTTTCTACCTCATTGAGTTTGGGACTGAATCAAAGGCTTTCTTGCAGGTTACCTGCACCATCCCTGGGTTTTCTGCACTGAGAATTCCCCTTAACCAGTCTAGAAAACTATGCTAAGCTGGCTTACACAGCGAATAATTAATAACATGTTCAGTTCATTTCCCTATTTTTTTCTTTTTTTTTTTTGTCTGCTCTTCCCTTCCCTTTTCTAATTTGCAGCTTCTCTCTCGTTTATTTTTCCTCTTCCTCTTTTTTACCACGATGTTGAGGAGCCCTAGGCTTTGGCTGTTACCTGCTGTACAGCAAGCTTTTTCCTACCTCTTTCCTTTTGACGATTTTTGTATAGCTTTGTATCTCCTTGTTCTTAAGTTTTTATGATTGGTTCTCTCTGATATGTTTCCTAACCTCCTCCACATTCCTTCTTTTTTCTTTTGAAATATTTTAAACAAATTCTTACACTATTACAAACAAAGTAACCTTCTATCATCTATCTTGGTTTTGGTGCTTTCCACTGAGGGAGCTCAAAACACTTGGCAAGCATGGGTCCATTTATCTTCTTGAGTCTCCCCTGTGGGCCACAGGAGGAAACTTAGGCAAAACCCCTGCTGTTTTCATACTAGCCTAAAAGCATTTAGGCACTAAAAGATTCTTACTGATCTTTATTTGGAGAGGGACACCTAATTTCTAGCTAGAGGCAGCTTTGGATCCAGTTCTGCATTTTCATCATGACATCATTCACAGATGGCTAATCATTATTTTTCACAAAGGAAAGCTCACTCTGCAATAAGCAGGTTAGAGAACATAATCTAATGTCTTCAGCTGGTACTAACTGAGATTGCTGCACCAACAAACATCACAATGATTTTCATCAAGTTTTTGACGATCCATGCCAATACAGTGGCACCTGCAACCCTGACTAGGCTTAAAAAAACCTAGACAGAATATTTTGAGTTAAAGGTGTGAAGATTTAAGAACTGCAGAAAAAACTGACACAGAGAGAACTCCCTGTTTTGAACACTACACCATACTAGCATAAAAGTGCCTATAGAGAAAAAGATTGAAGAAACGTTCTACAGAATAAAATTATGCGGGGCAGCATGATAAATTCAAGCTAAGGAAGGCAGCCAAAAGCAATAACAGCTGCTTCCATTCCATCTGTCCATGTCCATCTGTACAGTACACAGGTAGGATGAAAGTGGCAAGGCAGCCACCAAGCAATGCCATGTTGTACTGGGCGGGGGGGGTGAGTGTTTGTGCGGATTCCAGGCTACATAAATGAAGGCCCGAAGCATCCACCACGGTTGTGGTGGTGCTTGTCACGTATGCCTCCAGTACACTGAGTTGCACGAGATTTCTGGTGGTGGGTTGTTACAGAGCTGTCAATGTTTCATTGACATTACACTGAACAACACAGAACTTCAGTCTGACATACCGTAGCAGTTCTCATGAAGTGACAAAGAACTTTAATCTGATGTACAATAGTCATTTTCATGCCTACTGAGGGCGCTCATTTTCCTTTTGATGAAGAACAACATTATTGCAGCAATCTCTATATATGTACCTAGTAAACTACAGGCTGTATCACATGACTGTCAAGAAACAGCAAGTTACTGAGTTTCAAGACTGAAATCCTAAATCCTTTCTCAGCTGAACCTTATTCTGGTGTTGTCAAAGCTCTCCCAAAGCTTTATGCTGTGTCAGAGACCCTTTTACAGCCCTGTTACTCTGATTGGGAGAAACTGCTCTATGTGAGCATACGTTCCCTGTGGAACCTGATTCTTGAGGTCAAGCGTGCGTAACACAAGATAGACTTTCTTGAAAATAAAGATTGTAATGAAATATAAATGACTGACAGTTGATGTATCTGTCTTTGTTTACACACACAATTCATTCAGTAGACAATTTCAGGGACCCACCTTCTCCTCCATAATAATGATGCACTGTGGCAACTTTCCATTTTGTCAAAGGCCAATTGCCAGCATTCTTCCAGTGAGCTGCAAACACTGACCGTTGTTGTTGCCCTTTGTAGGCCTTCAGCTTACAGAGATAACTACGTTGTCTGTACATCTCTCCTAAAGCAAAACCTGAAAATGCATGGAAAATCAGCTATTAGTACAGATTATTGTAACGTATTCTTATGGTAAGTCATTACAACAACCTGGCAACTCTCCTGAATTACAAGAGACACCAGTAATTACTCTTATATTTCAAGTGTCTGGTGAACATAACGACATACATTTACATTTTACATGCTTATTTTACCAAAATGAGATGCTCAAGCTCATTAAATAAATTCCCGAATTTTCTGTCATGCCAGGAAAAGACTTAAGTGTCAAAAAGAAAATGTAGCTGGCCATAAGGCCAACTTCTGTTGTAACTTCTGTTTTTTCATCATTTTCTATTCAACTTCATTTTCAGATATATTGTAGAAAATGTGTGTTAAGGCTGGTTTGTACTTTGCACAGAATAATCAGCCACAGTCTTTCTAAAAGCTGTGAATATAAAGCAAGAAATCATTTGGCCAAGAGTCAAATACTCAACAGGTCTATCTCCTCAGAGAGCAAGATGCCTTGCACAAGACATGCTTTGGCATAGATTCCAGCTATAGCCAACAAAAATTATTTTTCAAATTTGCATACTCCTGACTTTATTATAGAGTTACTGTGTGTTCTCTTTTGAGGACCAGAAGAATGCAAGGCCATACACCACCACCACCCCACCTCCTTTGAATTCTCTCATAAAGCAAAGCCTGCTCCTACTCCATCTTTTAAAAAGCAACATCCTGCATCCCCACAGATGTTACAGTGGTCTGTATTGCAAGCTCGGTTTCACTGAATTTACACATGCACTAGTAATACTTGCTAAAGGTGACCATCTGATTAGTGGGAAGCAAGAGACCATCATTCATGCAGAGGAACCACAAAAAACAACTTTACCTCAAAAAACTATCTGGTGTAGGTAAGTCAGGTGGGGAAGCACATGCATTAATAAGCAAATACTGTGCTGTCTTCTAAGTCTTTAGATGTAGGAGAAACAATATAGGTTGGGAAATGTCCTCAGAAAGTAGTCACCTGCTTAAATTATATTTCCTCTCAATAGTAGAATAACCTGGGTTAAGTGTTTTCTTAAATGCTTGGGGGTATATCTTTTTGGTATTTGGATCACAAGCGCTGCGCACCCACACCCTGTAACTTTTGATGACCTTGTCATGAGGCAATGGTGGTGGTTTAGATACAGTATAGGTACTATAGTTAGAAGATACTTAAGTACACTGTTAGTGCAGGCCAGTTAAGAAAATAATGATTGAGCACCACTTAGGCGGTCACTTATAGAGGCCAGACCCTCCCCAGCTCCTTCCTTAGCTTCTACATCTGTAAGCTTTTCTTTTCTCACGTTGTAGTCTCACATCTTTTGCAACAGCTCTTACAATAACACATCTAAATCTCACTTACCACTTCGAATGAAGCTCCAGAATTTTGGTCTCCTGATACCTATTTCAGTCTCATGCTGCTGGTGGTGGTTGTTTGTGTGTCTGTAAGTAAATAAATCAAAGAAGGCAAATCAAGGTTATGCTACAAGTTTGTACAAACTCACATTGCTGCTTTTACTCATCATGCCCCTGGGTTTCCTAAGGTCAATTTTCTTTCTGATGCAATTTCTCTACAGCTGACAAAAAACCAACCAAACAAACAAAAAACCCCAAACACCAGAGATATACCAGATCTGTCTTCTTTTTCCTCGTGTGATTGGGCTTTTTGGGAAGTAGAGGGAATTAGACTGTGAGTTGTTTGGTTTCACACCAGTAGAGGCAGAAAGGAAGAAGTTCTCTTGCAAGAATACACCAAATAACCCATGTAACTAGAATGCAGTACATTCTTTGCAAATTATTGAACTTCACACCTCACAGAAGCTTTGCACTATTAGAAAATGTAAAGTGGGTACATAGTTTTAATGTATTTATATAGACAGACACAAAACCACACAGACATCATAAGCAACTTTTCCCAGCTCAAATAAGTTTAGAAAAGAACAGTGAAGAGAACATATAAATAGAATCTTCCCAAATCCATCTCTAATTTGGTTTGGGCATCAGGCTCCAGCCCACTATTACCGCCATGGATCTCATGCAAAAGCAGTAATAACAGGAAAAACGGGAAAGCTCCTGTCAGATTTTCAGCCTTTCATAATCTTCTAACAGGGAGTAAAACTTGTGCTTAAGGAAATATTTTGAGATTTGAGGGTTTTTTATTAGGAGTGCAAAGCATTGCTTTCAGGTAAGGAAGGTGATCTGGTCATTTATTTCTTGGTCATTTTCCACTTAATACTCAAAATTATAACCACATGTTCTGAATGTTTAGCATATTACAGATGGTTCTACTTTACCTGAATTCAACCAAGTCTTATCCAGCAAGGAAGAAAAAATTACTGTGGTTTTGTTTGGTTTTGGTGTTTGGTGGGTTTTTTTTGGTTTTTTTTTTTTCTTGTTTGTTTTTTTTACTTCTACACTATCTCCAGCTTTTTCTTAATTTCTCATTGTGGAACAAGAGGAACACAATAATTTCCACAAATCATTACTCACTGTTCAAGAAATGTTTGGCTGTAGTAAGAACCTAAGCTGTTTATTCACCCACACCCTAAAAGAAACATTTGTACTGGTTCTGACCAGTTCCATTAATCTTTGCAAATAAGCTAATTTTATTTTTACGTGCTTTTGCACTTAGAAGCAAAAATTCCAAAATACTGTGAGAAACGTTCTACTTGTGATATTTCCCATTTTACCTGCATCAAGGAGTAGTGGATACCTCCCTAGAAAATCTATTTTTATGACCAGGCCAGCCGACTTTACATCTAAGAGAATCCCCTGTGCCAGATATGCTTCCAATACCACTGGAGACTAACAAGCCAGCCGCATGTGAAAGAACTTTCTTGGCAAAGGTTGTCTCTCTTGCAACTGGATTCTCAGGCGTAACAAGTCCACAAATGCACCCTTCTGGTAGACCAGGGCTTTTCATTGCTACAGCATTCGGATGCAGCTATCTGCATTTTCCCAGACTGCAGAAGTATCTGGGTTTGGTGCCTAGGGCTAGCCATCCAGAAGGAAGGACTCCAGCTCTGAGGTTCCAGTCTAGTGCCAAGCTTTCCCCGGATTTCACTGGTAGTAAAAACCACAGCACCAACATAGTCCCAAAAGTCAATGGAGTGCAGTAATATAGTCATACATAGGATGGTGGTTCTAAGGTTGTGTCATAGTGAATTAACTTTATCCCTCCACTTCTTCTCACTTCCAGTCAAAGAAAACACTGCTCCTGGATAGCATTGAACTTAAGCATTTTTTGTTTTATGAAGAATAAAACATTTTGTACAACTAGATCCAAAAGGGTTTTGCTTTGATTTTGGGAATCCCTTAACTCCTTGTGTGCTTCGTGTTATCCGCAGCAACAACCACAGAACCTGTGAGGAGGAGACAACAGCCTATGTCCTGCCAGTAAAGTTATCAGAGAAATAAAGTCAAATATTATGTGGTAGGGTTGTCACAACACTCCTGTGGGAGATGGCAAATGCAGGATTTGAAGTCAGGTTTCCAATATCTCAAAAGCTGGGAGAGACAATACCATTGCCTCCATCATGTCTTTCTTCTCCCAGACTATCTGGTTTAATTTTTTATTTATATGTTTATGACTGGTCTAACTTTTTTTTGTTTTTAATCTTTCTTTATAGACCAAAGATAATTAGTGAGTTGAGCTGAAATTTATGGAAACCTAAGTCGTATTCTCTGTTGAATAAAATACTTGCTGAAAA
This sequence comes from Eurypyga helias, assembly GCF_000690775.1. NCBI lineage: Eukaryota > Metazoa > Chordata > Aves > Eurypygiformes > Eurypygidae > Eurypyga > Eurypyga helias. The sequence continues at coordinate 27,328 of NW_010246654.1, forward strand.
ATAAGATCACTCCGACTAATGAAACAAGAGGAAATGAACTAGAGGCAATTAAAAATATGGAGGAGTGGGGAGCAGGCCCGAGAAAGGATATGGAGAACTTTCACCCTTATTCAATACATTACTAATTAGCATAATTTAAAAGTATTTAACATTCAAGTGCACAGATACAAAAAACCAGTTTTGTATGGGTTTTTTTTTTAGTCCACAGGCAAATTAAAACACGTGATAGTGCAGATACTTTCGAGAAATTTCACTAGGGAATCCGCACGAGTTTATGGCTTATTAAAAAAAAAAAAAGAAAAAAGAAAAAACTGGTTTAAATTCTTCACACCTATCGTATAATGTTTCTTCTTGGGAAGGATAAAGACACCCTGAAAAGGTTGGTGTTAAAGCTGATCAACACCGCTGGGAATGGTCTCTTAACAGCATTCCCCTCACCCCCCCTCTCCAGATTCCCCTTCTGGAAAGTTCAGAGCAGAGAGAAGTGTGCTGTGCCTCAGTCCCACAGAAAAAAAAAATCATTTCTAATTGCACTCAAAATAAGTACAAAAGAATACAGAAGCACAATAGAAAGGGCAGAATACATCTGTTTAGAAAGCCTAAACTTGTTCGTTTTCTCTGTCCTCAAATCTGAAAACACACCTGCTTCCAAAGAGAGCTACACTGACAGATTTGGTTCAGAGACACACAGGCATTAGGGCCTGTATCCTTTCCTACGACCCATGGAGTAATCCCCAGACCAGTGTTTGGTTTAAAACCACATGTTTTAATGAATTATTGTGGCAAATGCAAGGCAAGCAAGCACAACCATCTAACACTACAATGAGATTATGGTAACAGTCTCAAAGAAGGTTCTGAAAAAGACAGCCGTGGTTAGCATAGGTGATGAAGGATTTAACAGAGCATTTCATCACCAATAGGCACTGAAAAATATACCAGAAACACAAAATAGTTTTCTAACTCTGTGGCCTTAAAATGTATCACTTCATGGGTGTGGGAGACATCACCAATCCTTCAGCTGGTTTTCTACCTCCTTTCTTTGTTCTAAATCAAAGCTTGCATTTGAGGCCAAGACCCAGGAATAGGGCTCTAAGACCTGAAGCTAGAGCAAAATCCTTCAAGGCTTTGAAACCTGGCTCAAATAAACAGCTTCCAGGCCTCCACAAAAACAAAAAAACAAAACAAAACAAAACAAAAGTGATGTAAAAAAAAGTAAGATCCTGAATCCAAAGGAAGAGACCCAGAAACTTGCAGAATACAAATGTTCATGAGTCACCTACACAAAACCACAGCTTGCTGTTTTGCCTGGGAAACTGATAAAGATGTAGTAGAGCTATGGCCACCAAAAGCCCAGGCTCCTTATCAGCCTGTCAAGAAACCCAACATGCCTGACCTACAATCTGACTAGTCAATGAGCAAAGCCAACATGAGGAGTGAGGCCCAGTGCACGCTGGAAGTGGGCAGACCTACACGTGTGGGCTCCACACAAGCACTACTGAGACCAGCTGCCCAAGATAGGAGGCTGAGGAGATAGCAGCACTAGGTTCACCACCTGTGACAGACGTAAATCCCAGTCATAGATGTTGTGTGTGCTGCTGGAATGGTAGCAAACACTGTGGTAGCAGCCCAAAGTGGCAGAGGTCTAGGGATGATATGAAAGAAGATGGCTTAGGCCGAAAGGCTGTAGACTATACTATGCACTGTGAACAAGAGGCATTTTAAGCTGCTGGGAACAGGCAGAGTGCCAGGCACCACAGGTACCTCATTCGTTTCTGGACAGGTCTCCCTCTGCCAAGTGTAGGTGCAGATCCAGCCCCAAGTTTTGAGGAAAAAAATAAGATTAAGATAATTTGGTTAGCAATATGCTGCACCACCTAGACAGCCACGAGTCTATGGGACCAGACAGGACCCACCCAAGCATACTGAAGGAGCTGGCAAAGTGATCACCAAGCCACTTTTGATAATTTATCAGCAGTCCTGGCTAACTGGGGAGGTCCCAGTTCACTGGAGGTTAGCAATGTGATGCACATCTACAGGAAGGGCCAGAAGGAGGATCCAGGGAACGACAAGCCTGTCAGTCTGACCACAGTGCCAGGGAAGGTTATGGAGCAGATCATCTTGAGCACCATCACACATCACATACAGGACAACCATACAATCAGGCCCAGTCAGCATGGGTTTATGAAAGGCAAGTCCTGCTTGACAAACCAGATCTCCTTCTGTGACAAGGTGATCCACTTAGTGGATGAGGGCAAGGCTGTGGATGTTGTCTACCTAGACTTTAGTAAAGCCTTTGACACCATTTCCCACAGCATTGTCCTGGAGAAACTGGCTGGTCAGGGCTTGGATGGGTCTACTCTTCGCTGGGTAACAAACTGTCTGGATGGCCAGGCCCAAGGAGCTGTGGTGAATGGTGCTAAATCCAGCTGGCAGTCAGTCACCAGTGGTGTTCCCCAGGTCTTAGTACTGGGGCCATTTCTGTTTAATATCTTTATCAATGACCTGGAGGAGTGGGTCAAGTACACCCTCAGCAAGTTTGCAAATGACAACAAGTTGCGGGGGAGTGTTCATCTGCCTGAGGGTAGGAAGGTTCTTCAGAGGTATCTGGACAGGCTGGATTGATGGACCAAGGCCAACTGCACAAGGTTCAACAAGGCCAAGTGCTGGGTCCTGCACTTGGGCCACAACAACGCCATGCAATGCTACAGGCCTGGGAATGAGTGGCTGGAAAGCTGTCTGGTGGAAAAAGACCTTGGGGTGTTGGTTGACAGTCAGCTGAATATAAGCCAGCAGTGTGTCCAAGTGGTCAAGAAGGTCATTGGCATCCTGGCCTGTATCAGGAACGGTGTGGCCAGCAGGACTAGGGCAGTGATTGTCTCCCTATACTGGGTAATCCATATGAAGGTCATATATACCTTAGGGGCTATGAACCTTAGGCATTTAAATCAACTTTTGCAATCCATGTTTGAAGATCCTTACTGAAATTTTAGGTATCACTTTCCTTTGAATGTCTAAATCTGCTTTACAGAGATGAGGACACTCACAGGTGCAAAGCACAGGACAAGCATTATCATTCACATTAAGTAGTAGATGAGCAGAAAATTTAATCAATCATTCTAAATAATCCTCCCACCTTTTTCACTTAATGCATACCTTTCCAGTGACTTTGGCGGTAGGATAGTATTTGCATATGAAGTGTGCAATTATAAGTTCAGAAAAGACAACTGAAACCATCTACCAACTTTGTGAAAATTACTTGAAAATGTAGCTCTCAAAAATACATGATTATTAGTATAAAGTACATCCAGATCGTCCAACACCATTATAGAACGATTTCCTTCATTGAACATCATCCTTTTCAAAAAGTCTGTTAAATTGAAAAGAATTTGTGCAATTGATATTATTGCTATCCCACTGGTCCTCTTCTTACTGGGAATTTGTCTCTAAAGCAGAAGTGATGCAGATTCAGTTGTCTCATCACTCTGAATAAACTTAATGGATCTTTAACAACATACTGACATGGTTTCTCATGCAAAAAATCCTCCTGTTTTGTCCTAGTGTAAGTCTGCATTAAATGGTAGTTCCTAGAACTTTATCCATGAATCATTTAAGTTATTAACAGGTTTGCATAACAAATCTCTAAGGGGAATGCCTTGCAGAGTCTGCATTCCAGAGACAAACAGGCAGTTGTTGTTCTGCCAGTTCATGTGTGACTTTATCAGAATCTATGAATGTTCAATATCAAACTAAAGTAGAAACTAAGTTTGTGAGCTGAAAAACAATGTTCCTACCTGAGGACCTTTTTTCAGCCACAGATATCTCAGACTGAATTGCAAATCCCTACCGACAAAAGCAGTCCTAATGAAATCAGGTCCTTTCATGTGAACAACTGTAGGGAATTAGGACTTAAAGTCTCTTTAATTTAAAATCTATTGTTTTCTTCAGGACAACTGTTAATATTGGGCCACATGCTCACCTGGTGAAACCAAAATCAATAAGACCTATTCTTACTGCTAGCATTTAAAAAACCAGTTAATCACATGTCAATCAAAGCAATGGTAAACACTATCACTCTTTCTTTACTGAAATACGGCCATCAAATTTTGAAATTGTGACATTATTTCTGTTTCCTTAGGAAACACGTGTGACCACAGCTAATTAATTTTTAACATTATGTTTGCATCAACATTTTATAAAAGATGCATTAAAAAAAAAGTTCTTCATACCAAAGTTTAAAAAAAAATAAATAAAAGAAAAAACCTCTACATGTAATATACAAATCTAAGCCTTTCCAAAAGCCACCAGAGCAGTAAGCAAGGCGGCTGCTATTCCAAAGACAGAAACCAGTCTTCATTCAAAATACATACAAGGAGGGGAGGGGGTTTCATTAAATTATTTTCCAATAATGTTTGTGTCTGTAGAAGAGGCTGAAATACCAGACAGTTCAATAGGTTACAAACATCAAACAAAGCACACTACACAAACGGAATAAATGCAATAACCAGACCACAAAAAAACCCTTAAGAGTGTTCCAGGAGTGGAGGGCTGCCTGCAGAAGCTCACCCTTAAACTCTGATATTTGCCTGCTGCTCAGTAATACCAACTTCTGAATTGGAATCAGAGTACTTTATCGGGTATAAAGGGAAGTTCAACTCAGAGCAATGGGCATGTTCAAGCACCACAGTTTGACATTTGTCCCAAAGGCACAGAGCAAATTGGTGTCCAGAACACAACTAAATTACATCTTCCATCTTCTAAACTGCTGCACAGTCTACCATGTTGATGTTTACTCCCACATGCCCATAATCAAACAATCCATCACAGGATTCTCATCTAAATCACACATTTTCCAGACAGCTACTTTTTAAGCTTCTTCTCATGCTGACTACTGCATCTTTTGCACATTTTAAATACAGGGCAGTACTATGGACCTTTGAAAAAACTTGCTAAAAGTACTTGTTATATACAGCAGAGATTTGCTATGAGGGGTGTGTATCTCAAATGCGCTTCCAGGAAAGAAATTCTTCCACCCCTACATTGAGTAAAGAAGGAGAATTTTTCAGTCTGTGACCCTTTTAGCTTTTTGAGGCTGAAACAGTTAGCTATATGCACTCCTGCTGCAGTGCTGGCTAAAACTGATCTATTATCTTATACACTGAGTATCATGCTCAGTTTGACAGTGGAGCTATACATATAAAACCCACAGAAGTTATTATGAAAGAGTGACTCTCCCTAAAACAGTATCTCTAAGATGATGCTGTGCTCAATTAGCTTGTTACCTGAAAGGTTATGCATGCCCTTATTTTAGCTCTTAATAGTAAAAGACTGTCTCCTGTGGGCTTGAAATGTCAACTCTTCCTAGCACATACAAAAATATTATTTCTGTCATATACTCATTTAAGAGTTACTCTTTAGCAAGGTTTAAAATTAATCAGTTAGTACACACTGCAATTAAAACTGTCTTCAGAGAGACACATTCTCATAGATACGTGTATGACTTCACCCTCTAGAAGATTTTTCTGCTATTTGTCCAGATCCCTAAAGGCATCTTCATGACAAATTGGGATGAGCAGTGACATTTCTCAGTGCTTTTATTCAATTATAAGGAATGCAGCTTTCCTCAAACATGGGTTGTATTTAATACTGGCTGTATCAATTGTTAAATTCTTCATGGAGATTTTTAATCCATTAAGTAAGAACCCAACCGTGCACAGATTGCTTAACTGTTTTATCATCCAGGCACAACCCAGCTTACTTTATTTTCTTGGCAACTGAAAAATTTTAGTAAACTGTAATGAGGAAAATCAAGAAACTTAAGCAAACCTCAGCTCAGCCTACCTACTGACCATTTTTCTGTCCATATAGATTCCCTGCAAGAAGTAATTAACCTAAATTAAACTTGAAAGAATACAAGGCATCATAGTGGAGCTTAGTGAGTTAGAAGGAAATAACAGAACCTTTCAAAAATCAAATTAAATAATAATTAGAATTAATGTAACATCTATGAAATCTTGTGAAAGATCTTTTAAATCAGGGAATAGTTCTGATGATCGCATTAAAGAGACATTGATTATAAAGTCAATGTTTGTACCACTTGCAGGCTTTAGCTGTTATCATATACTTTATTTAAGATCAGTGCTTGATTCAATTGCTCAATTTCAGTGCCATGTAATTAAAGCAGGATTACTTTCCAAATATTCATCCAATGCTAGCAATTACGGACAAAGTTAGGCATGGCAACCAATGGCAAAGTAGCAACAGACCATACTTCTGGGACAGGAGGCACAAATTGCCCTCTCAGCCCAAACTTGGCCTCAGTGCTAGCAGACAGTTCCTTTTGGTGGACGAAAAGCTGGCCATGAGAGTGTGCGCTGGCAGCCCAGAAAGCCAACCGTATCCTGGGCTGTATCAGGAGAAGTGTGGACAGCAGGTGGAGGGAGGGGATTCTCCTCTGCTCCACTCTTGTGAGACCCCACCTGCAGTGCTGTGTCCCACTCTGGGGCCCTCAACGTAAGGACATGGACTGGTTGGAGCAAGCCCAGAGGAGGCCACAAAGATGCTCAGAGGGCTGGAGC
>NW_010246654.1:34226-44692 GCF_000690775.1 Eurypyga helias
GTCTAGTGGAAGGTGTCCCTGCCCATGGCAGGGGAGTTGGAACTAGATGGGCTTTAAGGCCCCTTCCAACCCAAACCATTCTATGACACCTTTTTCTATCATCTGTAAAATGAAGAGGGATGACAATGAGGTATACAACCACTCCACTGACAGAACAGGTTGAAGGCAGAAAGCAGACAGCTGAAAGCACCATCACTGCAGTCATCTGGGCTTGGTGGAAACTTCTGTGGAGAACAACTATTCTCCCTGAGATTAATGCATCCAGGGAACAAAAGAAATGACAGTTTCCACTCTCCCCTCTACTATTTGTGCATTTGCTGTGTTGTTAGAGAGAATCATAGCTTGTACAGAGCAATTATTTAACTGACCTTGAGTCACACAAGCATCACTTGCTGCTATTATCTAGAGCAAGAGGTCCAGTGAATGGAAGAGAACAGACAGGTTGTCGAGGTAAACATTTAGCACCTAATCCAAGCTGTAACAACAGCTAGCAGAGAAGCTGGAAGCAGAAGCTGAGGTGTAGAGCTGTGCCATACAGGTGCCCTGTCATTTCTCAGACTCCCTTGGCTTGAGAAGTTAACCCAGACTGGGTGTTGATGGGGAGGTAAATTAGCATTGCTAATAGGCAGCTACTCTTCTGATGTTTGCTTAGTTGCAGAATACCATCCTGTTTTGTCTTGCTTTCCCTGCCATGCAAATGAAAACATCTGTGGTAGAAAACTTGTTTTCAAAATATTTATTATGAGCAAGCTATCAGGATCAGTAGCATCAATCTTTGAATTTAATGAAGTAGAACTTCTTGGCCTAAATTGAGATGGTCTCTTATATGCTTATGATAACTCTAATCATGCCTGAGCAACTTCTGCTATTAACATCAATGGTAGCTAGACCCAGTTTACTGCTGGACTTTGGGGGCAAAAATATCTACACTGCAGCATGTGTGAAGAAAAAATGCATGTCCTGAATCCATCCCTGTAGCAATCTAGCCTAGACATGGCCAACAAGCCAGTGAATTGATGGCATCTGATAACCTGGAGGGCCCTTCTTGTCTCCAGGAAGTACAGAGTCGCTGAGGCATGCCATTGGCCCATCAACCTGAAATCCTACCCATCCACGCAGCCACCTCAATGCTAGCAGTCCATCAGGTGGTACTCTCAGCCACAGCTTGAACAGTTTCACAGGCTTAATGAGTTTACACAAGCAACGCTGCAGCAGAATTTAGTATCCTGTCTGTGTATAGGCAGCTCAAGGCCTAGCTGCATTTTATGGTACCAAGAAGCGGAAGTGTAGAAACGCTTAAATATAGGGTGCTAGCTCTTTGTAGGGGCTGAACTAAATTACCTTTTTGCCACCTTCTGGATGATGATAGTGGTACAACTAAAGACGTGTTGCCATTTTCTCCCACACCTATTTTGGGGTGAGCTAAAACTGATCTATCCTTTTCCAGTGAGAGCTGAAGCCATGGCTGCATTTTCCGGCACTTGGGAGTGGATATGCTAAGATTTCAGCCTTCAGGTGCTGAAAATTGCACAAGGCTGAGGAAGACTACAGGTAAATATAAACCTTGTTGTCAGCTAAAGGTTTCTCTCCCCGTTCTCATCAGAATTTTCTCCCCTTATCACAGAAAGGAGCCAGGATTAACAGATACTTTATGACTTCTCATCCTCATACACCACAGAGGGGACAATAAAAATAGAGGTCATCTCAAAATTCAGTAGCATATTTCAAAATCTTTATTTACTTTAAATATCTCCATTAAATGGATTACTAATAAATAAAGCATGGGCAAAGAAGATTGAGTTAAATCAATTCTCTACCATGTTAGAATTTGAAGATAACTCTTATCAACCAGGACATTTTCCACACACTACTGCTCCAGAGGACACCACAGCTCAAGATAATGTGTCCATAATGTGTCCTGCATGAGCAGATAAGCATACCAAAACTAGGAGAAGTAAATCCTACAAAGCACTGTACATTGCAATGTTCGGGCCAGTTCCCCCAAGTCTTTGGCTACATTGCCTGTTTCATTCCCTCTTGGCTATCCACGGAGCACCAACAGGAAAGGAAAGAAGAGGGGCTATAGGGAGTACACAGTGCAGCCAGCCTGATTTTTTAATTTTGTGTCTCATATTCCTGTGCTTCCACTCTGTTTATCATTCTTTCCTTCCACTTTTTTTTTTTTTTTGGTGTTAAGAGCCCTCTCTTCTGCATTTCCAGCTATAGGAAACAGATCTTTTATATACCCATGCTTCATGACGATTGTCCCATTCACTGATAATCACAGCAGGAAATCACTCTCTTCTATTCCTAACCTCTTCTTTTTATAATCTGAAGCCTTTATCTAAATCTGAAACTATCACTGATGTAAATAATCACATTGATGAAAATGAAACTACCTGGGTGTAGATAACTCTGGAAAACTGAAGGACATATCCTAATCATTTATCACTTACATTAAAGTCTATGATTTTCCTCTCTTTCTCAAATACATCAAATAGAAAGGAAATACAAAGACAAGGAAACCACCCCTAACATACACGCTAGATTACAATCACTTTTAAGATGTTGGAGAAGGAACTAAAAGTAGTTAGGGTAAGGCATCCCATTACACAAGTATCTCTAGGATTCAAGCCAGGTTTTCCACACCTTACTTTACCAGCAGTTGAGGACATTAAATAAGAATAACCTGATTTAAAGAAAATTATGTTATTAAGTTTCAGGCCACTGTTAAAATCCTGAAGAGAATCTTGCTCTAGGATACATAACTGTTTCTTCTACAACTGGGACATAAGATTACATTAAGTTAGAGTGCCCAAAATGACGTCTGAGGGATCTACACCAGCTCCAACTTAGCCTAAAGCCATGTTTGGCTTAATACCAGTGCCAGTCCACAGCACCCATGCAATACTGGTGTGCTCTATTAGGTTCTTGGAATTAATGACAGAATTTTATTCCAAGACCCATGCTCTTTCTAGAAAGTGCTTTTCGGACTAATGGGAATAAATATGAAATTTGTTACTTACAAAAAATTACTACAGCCAAAAGACCCCAAGAAAAAGCAGCATGGTTTGTCTTTGGATAGACAACTTTTAGGCTGCTCTATGCTAAACATATGAAAAAACCAGCAGCTAATGGTAATAATAATAATAAAATAGCTGTTTAACACTGTTTATGCATGCCTGTCCTAAAGGAAAGCAGCCATTAGAAAAAGCCTTCTTTCCAGGCTCTAATGCCTTGAAAATATTTTACCAACATAATATTCCTGCCCATTCATTTAAGAAAAGTGGAGATTTATTTGTCATGAGGAATATAAACCAGAACTGATGCATGCTAGGACAGAAGTTCTAATTAGTTCCAGGCTGATCACAATGAAGTGTATTAAATAGTTTTCAATTCTTTAATACCAATTCTTAATTAAAGACTTCTAGCTGTAACTATTCTGCAACATGAATGCCTTACAGCCTCTATTGTGGTCATCTCTAAAACATTTCTACAAGGCAGTCCAGCAGAACACAGCTTATAGTGGAGTAAGTAAGTAAGCTTAAGATCCCTGAAATCCTAGATGAGGATGAGATCCTCATCCTTAGACCACCTGTGACCTCCGATTACTGTACATCCAGCAAGTCACTAGCCTGTATGATGTTCCTGATGTGTCCATTACATGTACTTAAAAGAAGGCATCGTCAGACAAAGCTGCTTTGCTTCATGTTAAAAGACTTCAGCCCTCACCAGGGGGAAGAACTGCAGGAACAGAGGGTGAGGGACTTTGTGTATGAGGCCTGTTCAGCCCCCAGCATCAGCCCTGGGGCTAATTATGAGAATGCCAGTTAGTGGAAACTGTGGGCTAAGAGCTCCCTGGACACGTGACCAACACCAAGTTAAACTGAACCTCAGTTTTTTTCCAGAGAGGGAGGTTTATTAGCCAAGAAATAATATTTCTCTGCTTGCTTCATTGCTGAACAATTCTCTGCTGCCTGCTTCCCTGATCAAAGCATAGCTTCCCTATTGCCTTAAAAGGAACAGCTTCTTAAAAACTAACCTCATAAATACACATAGAAAAAGAGTGAATCTCATTCTGCCACAGAGCAGTGGAATTCGGCTTTTCATTTTCTTTAAGCTACCTCCCTTTTGTCTGTCTGCAGAGATCCTCCTGTTTGACTTTGTCCTCTTCTCAGCTCCTAGCCATACATCCAGTATTGCAAACATTAACTCCTCTCATCTGATTGCACATCTTGGGTTTATTTAGTTTATTTTTTCAGACCTTAAATGCAATACTGATCACTCAGCTTTTTGTATTTGCTGCAGTTTCCACTATGGTGGGAGATTTAACCAAAAAAAAAAAACAAAACCACCAAAACACCCAAACCCACAAAGCAAAACAAACAAGAAAAACCCACCACAATGATTCCAAGAAGTGGCATCCAGAATTTACATATAATTTTCACATTTATAATCCCACACAGCTGAAATTCTATCCTTCAATTGCAGTGAAAGACCCTAAAGAAAGTGAAACCATTATTATTTGGCCAGGAAAAGTGAATCGCTTTTGAACAGCAACACCTCTACCCTCAATATCCAATTCTGCTTGACGTTTGTGCTGCAGGAGGTGAATACACCGTATGTAAAAAGAGAAACGAAGGGCAACGTTTCAATTATATTTTGTTGGTGTAATTTGAAGAGTATCATTGAGTTATGTTGCTGTACTTGGCGGATGTAATGATGGAGCAGACCGGATGGTGAGGGCTGAAACTGCAGATGACATCTCCATTAAAATGATTCATGTTATCATGGTATTAGGTAACAATAACAGGGCTGCAAATGCCACAGTACTTGTCCGAACCATCTCTTGCTGCCCACCCTGAGTGGTGGCAGTGACACATTCAGGACTCGTTCTGCATTACTCCAAGTGATTAAGGACTAGAAAATGACGCACAGGATAAATGGACATCCCAGGGGATCACTGACAGGCCATCAGGCTTTCACTTTTCATTTGTAGTTGACATCCAGGATGGGTCAATGACAACCACAAGCCCTTTCTATCTGGCCTTGGGGGAACCGACAGGTAGTGCTGACGGGTTACCCAAAGTACAAGAAACCACAACAGAAAAAAAGGACTTTAAATAAGAAGTACAGTAGAATCCAGATCCTAAATAAGCTAGCTCATCCTCCAGCCTTTCAGCAATGAAAGCTTTTGTCATGCACTGTACACTGCCAACAGTAAGAATTCTTAGAGAGATTGGGGGCGACAAGTGAAGGAGTATCATTCACCAGATAAGACCTAGTGTCTTGGTCCTAGCTTATCCTGATCTCCCTTGCACATGCTGTCCTAGATAGTCTCCAGCTTTTATAGAAAGGAAGTTCTGCTCCCTAATGATGCACAGGTAGCCCTGTAGGCTTATTCTACCCACAGTGCAGATATGTAGGGTCTTAGTTGGCATCTGCTAAATGATGAATTAGTAAAGGTAAAAACACAGCATAAAAAGCCTACAGAAACACCTTTTGCTTTTCCACCACTGATATATTAGTACCATCAGAGTCCTTCCCTTGCACAGCTGTAGCATCAATCTAAATATCTTCCAAGGAACATAACTGAAGTGAGAAAGAAGAACAGAGGTACGGATCCCTTTCCTTATGCCCATATGCTTTGGAAGCAGAACACTTCTTTTGCTACCTTAGCCAGAGTGGTTGAGCTGCCTTCCTTTATTGAATCCCTGTACTATCTTGTGTAATTCTTAAAATCAGGTATACGTAGCACTGTGGATTTACACAGTGGGTTATAAACGTAGACATATTTTCCACCTTGAGTAAGATTACAGACTTAAAATAAACACTCCAAGAAAACACAACATATATCAAAAGTAAAGCCATACAAAACCAGTAGTCAGGAGATTAGGACAAAATTATTTCAGGGAGAGGTCATTTTTAAGTGAAAATCATTGGAGAAGGGCAGACAGGTGAGCAGAAAGATGAGTGTCTGTCAAGAGAGAGGAAAACTGTGATGGGCAAAGAAAATGATGGGAGATGTGCAAAACAGAAGTAGGCATGGCAGAATACAAGGTGGGATGAGAGGTCAAGGGGGAGACTACTGCAGAAATTACATGAAAAAGAAAACTGAAGCAAAGCTAGGTATAAGAAGTATGCAAGAACACGCTTCTCTCTAGCCCATGTACTTGCAGGTGATATGGAATTATAAGAACAGCAAAACCATCCCAGGGAAATCTGCTCTTGCAAAGCCAGAACTCTTGATCACGCACTCTTGTATGTGCCCCACAAGAGAAAAAAAAAGGAGGGGAGTCTGTTTTTCTGACTGTAAAGCTAGCCTTCAATATTATACACAGAACAACAGGGACAGAACAGAAGAGCCCACACCAGGCACTCACATGAATCAAGCAAAGAAAACATAACCTGCAAAATTAAGAACCAGTAAACTCATATCTTGGGATGAAGCTACTTGATCTCTTGGAGAAGCTGCTATTACATCTCCATAACATGAGCTGCCGGTGGCAAGGTCAATCATCAATAATTCAGCCAGTTTGCCCACAAGAAGAAAACTAGATCTTTTCATGGCAGGTTTCTTCTGCTAGCTTCTCTCTTGCTGTGAGGTACATGGCATCGTGTGCTTGCCCATATACCAGCATTGCAACTGGCCTCCCGAAGTTAGTTCTTCTGTCATTCAAATACTCTATGCAAATACACATACTTACATATACAGTCATATATTCAATGCACATTTTATGTATGAGTCTCCATAACATGTTTAAATGTTTAATCCCCCACACATGGTTTCTTTCTGGAAATAGTTAGTTGTTCTAGTTGTGCCCAGAGGCACATGCAGAGCTCTCCTGCTAAGAGAGAAAAGCTTCCCTGTTTCTTGTTCAGTCAGTTTTAATGACTTGATATTGGGTATCAGGGTACCTTGTCAGTGTAAGCTGCCCCCCAACTAGATCTATTGGGAAAATATTAAGTCAGGAGGTGGCAAGATATGAACAAAAGGTATAAGAAGAAAAGGTATAACTTCTTCCAGGACTTTTACTTTAGATGTTCCTAAAGACCAAAAGAATATGAAGCAAACAGGGCTAAACTCAAGGGACTGTCAAGGAAGCAGGGTGACAAGTAGATGTTGGAGTAGCTGCAGTGGAGCTGTTTGGGAGTACTATTTGGTTTTTTTAATGTAGATTAACAGCTGCAGGGTATTCCATCACTTTTCCTCGGTCACTTTACATTAACATTCCTCTGATTTGAGCTTCACTGAAGTCACTAGGGAAACTGTTCTTGACTGACTAATCTATAAGGAAGAGGAAAAGCAGCACACAGGCAAGGCAGAGTACTATGGCTTTCAACAGCCATTAGGATGGGGTCAGCAAGTCTCTTCACAGCACAGATCACATCTGAATGAAGATGAGACTCCCAAAGTTTTGAAGTACAGCAATAGTAACTCAGAGAACTTTGAAACAGAGGAGTAGGGAGAGAGGTAGAGAGGGAGAGAATGTAATTTTGTGTCCAGATATCTCTCTCTCCCTCTCTCTCTCATATAAATATATATTCTGGGAAAATACCTAAACAATTCAGAGGCCAATTATGAAATAATCTGATATCAGGCAATACTAAGACATACTTACTTTACACTTCACTGGCTTTTACTATAATTATCTGAAAATAAAAATATTTTTTGTAAATGAAACATTATATTGAAGCCAATTTTCTGTTTCTAATCTGGATGGGTGGTGAGAATTAAAAACAAAAGCTATATTAGTAAAGTGTTTGGCTTCATAGAGTCATAGAATCATAGAATAGTTTGGGTTGGAAGGGACCTTAAAGATCATCTAGTTCCAACCCCCCTGCCATGGGCAGGGACACCTTGCACTAGACCAGGTTGCTCAAAGCCTCATCCAGCCTGGCCTTGAACACTTCCAGGGATGGGGCATCCACAGCTTCTCTGGGCAACCTGTGCCAGTGCCTCACCACCCTCTCCATGAAGAACTTCTTCCTGATATCTAATCTAAACCTCCCCACTTTCAATTTAAACCCGTTACCCCTTGTCCTGTCACTACAGGCCCTTGTAAGAAGTCCCCCTCCAGCTTCCTTATAGGCCCCATTCAGGTACTGGAAGGCTACAATAAGATCATGAGACTTAGGATTTGAAAACAGTGTTAATAGACCAATTTCTGTGCACCACTTCTTAAGAACTACAGGATTGTATAGGCTTATGAATGATGCAGCACAGACATCCCAGTGCCACTATACAAACGATGAGGAGACTACACTGCTTTGGCACAAGTTACGTAGGCAACACCTAAGAGAAGCCAACTAAATGACCAAAAGTAACAGAAGGAAGAAAGAGATGTTAAGTGTATTATTTCTTCTGTTACTGTTTTAACTAAGCATTATCAGGGCAGGGGTTACTCTCCAGTCAGCTTGCATATTCAGTGGCTCATTCAATGCTCCACACATGTTTATTATTTATGGACTAGCTGACAGCTGGGTAGGTACAGATAGGTAGGTAGACCTTACAGCAGCCTTCCAGTACCTGAAGGAGCCTACAAGGGAGCTGGAGGGGGACTTTTTACAAGGGCCTGTAGTGATAGAACAAGGGATAATGAGTTTAACTTGAAAGCGGGGAGGTTTAGATTACATATCAGGAAGAAATGCTTCACAGAGAGGGTGGTGAGGCACTGGCACTGGCTGCCCAGAGAAGCTGTGGATGCCCAATCCCTGGCATTGTCCAATGCCATGCTGGATGAGGCTTTGAGCAACCTGGTCTAGTGGAAGGTGTCCCTGCCCGTGGCAGGGGCTAGATGGTCTGTAAGGGCCCTTCCAACCCAAACCATTCTATGATTCTGTGATTCTGTGCTGTAAGAAGCCAAGGAGCAAATATCACACCCATTTGGAACAGAGTTTGTAATCAGTCTTGGCTGCTGATAGTGGCATCACGATCATTTTTCAAAACCTCTGACAGATAATCACAGAGGGCCAGAAGTTGCTGGGAGAGATGCTCAGAGCACAGGTACATCCAGTTCCAAAAGCTCTACTGTAAGAGCGGAGATGTGATGACAACACCCTGCTGTGGCACAATCAACGACATGATCTGCCTGCATACAGGTGTCCCCTCTCGCCCCAGGCTCCACAAAAGGCAGTGCAATTGCAAATGGTGTGAAAGAGTCCATAGGCCATCTTCAGTTATTTCAAGACCAACCACCCACCAAGTTGGTGTTGGTTTTGGTCCTGGCAAGAATACAATGGGAGGGTAAAAAGGAAGAAGCACGAAGGCTTAGGAACATGCTGGTCTTTGGCATGAGCAGGATTTGGCTTCCTCTCCGCTGCCACCTGGAACGAAGAGAAATTGCTTCCACTTCACCTCAGGATTTTCCATAAACAAGGCACAATTATATATGAAACAGGCTAGAAAAAACAAAGGCAGCACTAATGGGGCTCTAAAAGGGTTTTGTTAAAGTGGAGAGCATGAGCTTAGCCGTTAATGGCAAAGCCACTGGAAACAAAATGTCAGCAGATTCACACCTGTCATTTGCTCTCCCACCCCATGTGCCCCCCAGCCCCCATCCCAGGGAGGCACAGAGTCAGCAAAACTCACACAGGCACCATGCTTAATTCACTCAGGCAGCTGGGACCATACACTTCCACAAGTCCTTCTCTCTCTACCATTTTCTCCACTAAGCAATGATGCTCGCTGGTGAATGCTATGCACTTCCGCAGGAGAAAAGCTCTTCTCTACTTGCTCTCCCAGTGTGAAGGGGAGAGCCTGAACAGTGAGAGCTGTCAGTTCCTATCTTTCTTTGCCACTCAGCTTATTTCCTGATTCCTAAAATGAAGCTGCAGCTGCGCTGGATGGATGTGCTTAAATGCAAGCCTCCGGAGATGGGGAAGTGCTGACTGGTGAATTGCCTTCTTTCACCTTGTTCTGATGCCATCCTCTACTCTCTCAACTTTTCCGTCCTGCCCCCATCCCCAAAAGGGAAAACAGCGACCTGTTTACTTTTAATTTTTTGTACAAGTTGTCCCTGGTGAATGCTCCCCCATATGCTTCTCTAAAATTACATCTGCTCCAGCTTCCTTGGCCTTAAGGGATTTGAAAGCCCAATAACTAGGACCTTCTATGTATGCAGTTAACTGTTCTCACCATTCCCACCCCATGCCAAAGAAACAGCTTAATTATAGTCCCCAAATGAATTATTTCATGTGTCTCGAAGGAAGTAGTTACACTGCAGCCATAGTCCTTCAAGGCACCAGCCTTGAGACCAGAGGCTAGCTGTTATCACACTGGGTTCCCAAGTAGTTATCAAAATTACCAGAGATTTCCAGTCTGACATCAATCCTTCCAAGTGATCTGGCTTACGCTTTTATCTGTAGTTTTACAATCATGCAGCAAAGGGATAGTATTAGGTATTTATTTTTTAAACAAAGCCTGAACATTTTTCAAGGATTGGGGGGTGGGCGGTGGGGGGGTG
>NW_010246655.1:0-2406 GCF_000690775.1 Eurypyga helias
AGACTGTATTTGATGGCATTTTTTTTCTTCTGTGCATGAATGGCCTAGCGACAAGTGTTGAGGTTTCAGCAAATGTAATCCTGTCCCAGCTTACAGTTTGTACCTGTGCTATTTGCTCCACCTGGTCTGTGTTTGGACGCGGGAGGCCTGGGGTCCTGCTTCTACATTTTCTGGGAAGCTCCAGGTCTTTGGTTTCTCCTGTTCACTCTACCAGGGAGAAGTACATCTCTTCTTCATGCCAAGAGTAGGCTTGCTCAGCATGCTTCCCAGCAGCCTGAGCCTCCCAGGCTGCTTGCAGTACAGAGTCAGGGACCGAAGGCATTCCCTGTGGGAATAGGGGTCTTAGCCTAGAAGTACATCTCTTCTTCATGCCAAGAGTAGGCTTGCTCATCCAGCATCCTGAGCCTCCCAGGCTGCTTTCAGTCAAGGACCGAAGGCATTCCCTGTGGGAATAGGTATCTTAGCATAGTTACATTTTGCAGGCTGAGAAATCCTGATGGAAGAGGGGACTGGAATGCTGATACATGAGTCGTGAACCGGTGAGAGTCAATGTTAAATAGGCAACTAAAGGTTGGAGATGGGAATGTAGTGGCAAGCTGAAAAAGGAAAATCATAAATTGCATGGTCTTTTGAGGAGGGAGCAATTTTCTTTCTGGCTGTGCTTGTATGACATCCGTGTCTTGTCAGATGATCTGTAATACCACAATATGGCTATATGGGAGCAGTGCCAAGGTTGGCAGAAGGGGTCTAACATGCAGAGCATGGATCCTGCTCTGAACCTGCCCCAGGTTCCCTGAGGTTGTGATTAATGCTCATCCCAAAGTGTTTCATCATTTTGTTTACCTTCTCAGCTTGGTGCTGCTACTGTTATTGCCACAGCAGTGAAGTTCTTGAGCTGAACACATCTCCAGTTCTCCTAGCATATCGGTTTGAATTATGGAGATCTCAGTCACTTTGGAGAATTTATCTTGGGGCAGAGAGTCTGTTTATTTGAAATGCTGCTGAATCTATGCTCGGTCCACATTGGAGTTGCCAACCAATATAAAAAAAAAGCCCAACATGCAAATTGCTCTAAATGCCAGTTTATTGGAAGCATAAATTAAATCTGGATACATGCATTGTCAGATTGACAGGCTCCACTGCTGGAGAGAATAACTTGCGTTTTATGGCAGTATTTGCTGAGGAATCTACTGGGAGACCATTTCTTTGTAGCACAGTCTCTGCCAGTTTTGACATTCCTTATGTTCTTCATCTCTCCGGTCAAGCGCAGAGACCGGCCAGGTCTCGGGAGGCTGAGTTTCTGTTTCTAGCTCTGTGCCAGGCAGAGCTGGACACAACCTCAGCCGACTGCAGCCATATCGTCTGCACAAGCGGGCAAATTCTACTGCCTTCCCCGTCCTCTTTGTCTGATGTGACTTTAAATGCTTGGAGTTAGAAGCAACCTCCAAAGGTACCACCGTGCTGCATTGTTGCAGCAGGGAAAGGATGGAGATAGCCAAGTCGTCCTGGACCAGCAAAGTCAAGCAGCTCAGCTGAGACAGTGCCAAGTCACACACCCTGCTTGGTGCTGTGCAGCCAGAAGCACAGCTCGCTTCTACGTCTAACTAGTGGCCAGCAAGGAACTCATCCAGTGCATTTTTCTCTGCATTATGCACACACTCCTTTCACGTGTTTCTGCAGCCCAGTATCACAAAGGGCCTATGTTTTACAGTGGCTTTCTGGTGTGGGGAGCAAGTTACTCCAGAATGTCATGGTCTGCTTTAATTTCTTTGAGGTCAGTTCAAGCAACGTGGACAAGCAACAGTTTGTCACATCAGCATGAGCAAGAGAAAGAGCAGTTTAAAGGCTTTGAAGGCTGAGAAAAAGAGCATATAGTTACCTCCTTTGGCAGCTGTTGTAATGGCAGGTAAAAAAATGGCTGTCCTCAGCAAACCCCTTTTCCCAGCACCCAGAACCATGCCCCAACCACAAAGTAGTCCGTAATAATAAAAAAAAATACCCCAAACAGCCAGAGTTCATTTTCAGTCACCTAATCCTGCCACTCTTTTTATCTCAGAAACATACAGAAAGAACCAGCCGTGTTCCTTCACGAACCCCTCGCTTCCACAGCAGCCAGGTTACAGCAAGGAAGGCAACGGGAAGAGAAGTAAAAATTTCCTGCAGGAAGCCAGCCCATCGTCTGAAGTGGTGCTGCCCGCTTCCCTCCCCGGAGCTTGTTGCTTCTGACAGCGTACCATATGGCTTAGCAACTCTGCAAATGGTGCGACAAGTGTGCCGTGGTGCAAAAAAATGCTTCCTTACAGCCGTGTCAGGCTGACACTCCTCTGCACCCCCTCCCCCCTCCATCACTGTTAGGAGCTGCTAGACTCTCTCAGCCATCTGGTGTGGGATTTGAGACTTCCTGCT
>NW_010246655.1:2437-9154 GCF_000690775.1 Eurypyga helias
GGCCAATCCTGGCATTGCCGTGCATTTGGTGTGTGGAAATGAGACAGGTTTTGAAGTGTTTGCAGAAAGCTGGAAAAGCAGTGGAAAGGCTGGAGGAAAACAAATGAGAAGGTGTGAGGTGGAAACAAGACACGCTGGGGGTGCAGGAGGATGCGGTACACATTTCCCTTTTGTAGGGGATAAATGGATGGCAAAGCCCACCACATTTCCCTTTTGTAGGGGATAAAGGGAAAGGCTTTGCCCTTAGACTTCAGCTGTCACAGGAGAATAACATGGTAGATGTCATGGCTCCTCTTTATTCTTGAAGTTACAAGCTGTAAGCATAAGCAGAAATATGGTTTTGACCCAAAAGGTGTACTATGTGCAGTAAAACTAGAATTCCAGAGAAACACAAAGACTTTGGATGAGGAAGGGTCTGAAAAGCCATCTGCCAAAGTTTCCTCTGCCAGCTTCTCATTGTTGGATGGTCCTCCCGTGTGACAGTTGGGAAGTGAAAGAAATCCTTATGTGGGTGTATTTAGACTAGCGTGCCAGCGACCACAATCAGAACCAAGCTGTGCCTGCGTAGTTCGCACGGGCAAGAGAGCAAGACGTGGCTGCTTGTGTGGCTCTCCCTGCTGTGATCTGCTCCGACCCCAGGTTACGCTGGTTTGCTTATGCATGGAGCTGTAAGGCAGGTGTCAGACTACTGTGTTTATGTACATTTTCATCATGCTGGCACTCAGGAACCCATCCCACTGAATAAATTATTAATTTGACCATGTTAGAAGATGTAATTCTTCCCACAGACGCAGTGCTAGCCATGCTACCAAAAGCACAGAACAACCCTTTCCCTGACAGATAGGTGACAGCTGTGGCCATCCTAGATCAGGCACTGTGATCCCAAATTACCCACTCAGTGCTGGGCATGTGCCCTCTCTAAGTCGCTGGGATGAGTTCTTAGCTGGTCTTAGAAAACCCTGCAGATTCCTAGAAAGCCATAACGGGTTTTCTTTAGTATTATTCAGAAAAACAGAACTGCCCTGATTTCAATAGGTATTTTACCTGGGCAAGGGTCCCACAAGCATGCAGCCCCTGGTTGGGCTGGGGTCTTAGACTATCATTAGCAAACATGAATACCCCAAATAAATATTGCCTTGAGTGAGACACGGACTGGGCTTTCTTCTCAACATTATTACTTAAGTAGAGTTTTCATGCAAAGTGACTTGACTTTTACCTGGTTGGAATGACAGGATGTCATTATTTTATTTAGTTATTAATGTTGGGTTTTTATTTAGTTATTAATATCTGAATTTTGGAAAGATGTTAGCTCCAGGCAGAGGGAAAAATGTCTTAGAGCTTATAGAAAAATGGGAAGATAGCCAGTTTTAAACAACTCTCTCAAATATTTCCAGGAATATTTCCAGTGTATGCAGTGCAGGTAATAGTCAGCATTACCACAGGACTCCAAAGAGAAGTATCCCATGTTTCCACAAGCCATCATGCAATTGCTTGAAAATAAGCTGGAGGTATTATTTTCTATTTCCCAGAGAAATGCTGATGAAATTATTTATTGTCTTCCCACAGTTCCAGTTATTTTCCTGCTTGTCCTTACAGGCTCTCTCCGTGTGTAAAGCATTTTATTCCTGTATCTCCACACAGAGAGAAGAGCTTATTGGCACAAGCTGGCACAGCTCCACTGACTTAGGCTGCAGTAGCTGAGAACACGTCCCACACTACATGCATCTTTGCTAAGCACCATCCAACTGCATGCCCTTGGAAGTCAACTAAAGAGTGCCTGTTAATTTGAACGTTACTTCAGTCAGCCTCTAACAAATTGGCAGATTAGGACCACCTTGGTCCTATTCAGGGCAACAACGCATGGACTTCAACATGAATTCACTTCCTGAATAAGGAACAAGTAATATCTGCCCCATCAAAGCTGCAGTTAAAGCAGTTCTGAGGGGAGCACACAGAAACATTAACACCACAGAGATATTGGGGCTGCATGACGTGACAGAACTGTAAGATGCAGTACAAAGTCTCCTCAGGCATGAATCAGGCTTACAAGTCAAGCAATCCAAGTCTTTTCCCACAAGAAGAAACAAGAAGTTGCTTCTAAAGGTATCCTTGGAAAATCTTGAGAAGGAGTCAATTGATGAAAAGGTGTGTTTTGCCTTTCTTTGCTGCTGTTCCATCTATTTTCACATTCCTTTTATAATTCAGGTAGCTGTTGCTAGACAAACAACAACTATGATAATATGCTTCCCTTTACCACCTTCAACCTCATCTCACGCCTGGTGGTTAAGGCCAGAGAACCCAAAACCAGGCGTGGATTGACCAAAGCGCAAACTTCCCATCTGAACAGATTCAGGTCTATGCAGCAGAGCCGGTTCTGGCCCAGGCACCCACCACAGACGTGCAGAATTAATACATCAACCAGTAGTTACACGCAGAACACCCAAAATCTCTTTCTGCATATCATCCCAAACTGGAAGAATGAAGAACCTGTCTTTTCCAAAAGAGCATCTGCTTCTGAGAGCTCGGCATGAAATAGACAACAAATGAGTGTTGCACTGGAAAAAGAGTAGGGAGAATCATTTCAGCAGAGAGGAAAATCAGACATCCTTTCTGTGACATGAAAATTCATTTTATTACTTCCTACAGTTAATGTATGGGGTGTAGCTACCCTATCATAGCACGTAAATATAGAGAAACCGTTCTCTGCATGTGAGATCTGCAGATTGCTATGCTCAGTCTTTATTTTTAGTCTACATTTCTTGACAATATTCTTCCATGTCAATGTTAATTTGCCAGTTTGGCTAGCAAATTAAAAACATCCGCTATACACTCAGCACCTTTACAAGTCATCTGCTTAACCAACAATATCTGCAGTATGAAACAGAGTGTTGTGACTGTTCTAGCATTATGCCAGCAATGCTGTAACAAGTGCTTGTGTATTGTTACCAGCTAAAGAATCATTCAAGATTACACAAAAGCTGTCAGATGTTGCAGTATTGTGTGCTCAGAGATGAACGTACAAAACACCTCCATTGGTTACAGAGAGGAAAGAGAAACCTGGTGATTTCAACTCCTTTTTGCATTGTGAGAACTTGGCTGCACTGAATTCCCTGAGCATCTTTTTGTTGACTTTGGAAGGGACAGGGTCTCAATTGTTGACATTTTGTATTTCTTAAAATTAAAAAGCTGGACTGACAGTGCCTGTATGAAAACCCTTGGAATCCAGGGTAGGTGGTAAAAGGAGACCACTCATTTGTCCCAGTGAGGCTCAGTCCCAGCTTCCATTCTCAAGTGCTCTCCAGTGTGGTGGCAGATTGGACCCAGACCCAGAAATCCTTATTCATGCCCAGTTGGATTAGCTAGTATATTTTCCTCCATAAACTAAAAATATGTCTAGATAAAGGGACATTTGCTTCTTTATTATTTCTGGAACTAGGTTTTGGTTATTTTGAGAGCAGAAAGAAGATCAAAAAGTCTCTGAACTTCAAAGAAAAATCTGACACTTCCTTTAAAGAACTCCTATTTCCTAACAAGCCATAGAGATGGTGCTTTTACAGATGTGGTTTCGGGTCAACACATTCTCACTCTTCATCTCCCTGTGCATGTAACAGCTTACGGCTTGACAGGCAGCTTAGTAACTATAAATGGCTATTTGTTATTTATGGTGATTATTAAGTGTCCGTGTTTTCAGATCCATTACGTATGCAGTGATGTAAGACTTCTATTTTAAAGATAATATTTATTTATCACACCAGAAGTGGCCAATGTCTGGAAAGGTGATATCGGTAAAGTAAACATGAAGCACTACTGAACAAAGTATAACCTAAATGGTCTGTTTGCATTCAGTATTGAATTTTTAATCTCATTTCCCCATTTTGTTACAAACAATAAGGGGAAAAACCAATACAGAATCCATAGAAAAGAAAAATCCAGAGCACTGCACACTGCACGTGAGAAAAAAGATCCTCCTTGTATCCTTCTGCTTCATTACTGATAACAGTTTGTTCCGTCAATAATGTTGGTAAGAGCAGCAGGGCTTGCTCTGGGTTATTTTTTTTCCTCTTAGCAGCCTAGTAAGTTTATTAAGAGTGAAACAAAAGATGAAAAGGAAGACAGGAAGGAAAGAAGGCCTTCATGGTGTGTAGGTTGCACATTATATAAGAAATATTTTACACCCTGGTTCCCCATAAAGTCTGCATTCCCTGGCAGCTCTGCTCTCTTGGGATGCAGCCAACAGACAGGGGAACATATTCCACTTTCAAGTCCCTTCTAATTGCAGCCCTGAAGGTCAGGGTAAAGGAGAATCGGAAAAGCCAGGCAAAGGATAGAGAGAAAGGTAACAAGAGGTTAGCTGACCTGGAAAGGCATCGGAAGTCAGACTTAATTTCTGATTCTGCTGTGGACTCAGTGCAAGCTGTCTGAGAAATGTCATCTGAGAAAATAGGACTCTAAGAAGTAGAGAGATAGGAGCCATGCTGACTCTACCAGGCAGCTGGAAGATTAAAACGCTCACGTGATTAAGGTCAGGAGAAAACACTCTGTGCACCTAGTCTAACATCCTTCATAACACTGGGCAGATAGATTTATCCAGTGGTTTCCACATCACAACCCACACCTTTGGTGTTATCCATGATTAAGCTTCCAGAAGACCATCTCATCTGGTTTAGACACCCATTTGACAGAGAATCCGTCAACTTTCTTCTGCAATTCCTCTCTTGCAAGAATATCCTTATTACAATAAATGTACATCTGCTCCTTCCCTTAATGGTAAAATGTGTACATTTAGCTACATGATCACTAGGTCTCATTATTTGTGATTCTTTGAATCCACTCCAGGTTTCTAAAGCCTTTCCTGGTGATCCTAGAGGGAGCCTAGTCTGTGTGCACGGTTATAGAAACGTCTCCATCTTCTGCTTTGCCACTGGTTTTATCCCTAAGTCTTCCTGTGTCTAGGGCAGCTACTGTCACAGTAGTCTTAGGAAAAAAAAAGTCTTAACTTGTATTACTGAGGTTAAAATCAATGGAAAGTCATAATGTTTATACAATTTCGGTAACGGCACAAGAAAGATAAAATTGGCAGCCCGCAACAGGAAGCTCAAGAAAGTGAAGTTCGGGTCAAATCCTGAAATTAAATTTGTCAAAATCTCTATACAAAGCAAAATTACCTAATTTCATGCACCTCAGTTGACACAATTCTCTTAGCTTAATTTTTACAGTAAGAGTCCAGCAGCCAGACCCACAAACATTTTTATAAACAGCAAAAGCATCACACAGTAAGGAAGAACAAGGCAAATCAGAACTGACTACTATTGATTTTGTGATAAAGGCTCCATGGAGACCAGCTGTTAATTACCTTTCCAGAGGAGACACTTGTTTAGCTTGGAGCCAGGGTTGGTTTTCCCCCCTTTCCTCTCAGGTACAATAAACTGCACTGCTTGGATTAGCATAGTATGTAAACTATGAATGTGCATTGGGACAGAGTTATGATTATTCATCCGTTTTATTATGGTACTGCTAGAGACCAGGCAAGAGCAGGGCAATACACAAAACAGACACTCTCTGTCCCAACCGCTTTGCTAGTAAGCAACCTTTCCAGCAGAGTTTAGCATCACTTTCTTTCCCTTCTAGTCAAAGTTAACGCCAAAGCAGCGTGCACCTGTCCCTCTTGTTTTCCCTTCTGCTGCTGCATTTACGTACACTTGATGACTTAACCCTGCCAGGTACGGAACATTAATGACTTAACCCTGCCAGGTACAGAGCTCTCTCACTGCCCACTGCCTTCAGTGTGGGAGGGGGACACAGGGCTGTGCCACTGTGCTCAGTTCCTTTCCGAATAAAACCACCGAGCCCCAGCCATACAAGCTGTCTGAGCTGTGCATGGTGGAAGACGAGCGAGTAGGGGCAAATGAGGCTTGAAAACCATCTGTTCGCTCACCAGAGCCTGACACAGGCTGATTCAGTCCGTGAGATGGCAGCTGCAGCCTATGCTGGCCTACCCAGGTGGCGTGAGCTGTTACTTATGGCGCTATCACATGCAAAGCTTCCTGACAGAAGTGTTTTTAAATCCCCAAGTCCCTTTAATAACCCAGTGAGGCGGCAGGCTGAACTCCCCAAAGCCACGGGCCGACTTTGTACATGCAACCTGGGCAATTACAGACGCAAAGCAGCGTGCAAGCCAAGTCGCGCTGTTCCATGGTTCTCAGAATTACTGGGGATGGTGCACAGAAAGCAGGGGCATACACAGCAGGAGGACACCACCATTAAACTTTGCAAACACACATGCTTTTCCCTGAAAACCTCTCTCCTGTTTCTAAGGTTGGTGCAGTTTTGCTGGTAAACTTTTAACCAGTTTTTTAGGTCCTGGTGCAGAGATCTGCCAGGTTTTTTTAGCCACCTTGAGAAAGAAGGTCAAAGAGCAGGGACTTTGGTGGCCACAGACCACAAAGAAGATAAGCACTTAAATGACTCAAAAACCTCCTTATGCAACTGTTAAAAAAGGCAGTGCCTGGAATGAGAGCCCATAGCTGCTTTGTTATTACTAATACTAACACCATCATCATCTGTGGCTTAAGGAAAAAAAGCTATAGTAGATGCAGCTGCATACACCAGACAGCATTAGACCATACAGAAAGACACACGTCTCTGCTTGAAGTTACAAGCTGAAAGCATGAGCAGAAATATGGTTTGGACCCAAAGGTGTACTATGTGCAGTAAAAC
>NW_010246656.1:0-313 GCF_000690775.1 Eurypyga helias
CCCGCTGCCGCGTCTAAAGCGCACCGAGGCAGCCCCACTAACTTTAGTACCCTTCCCGCAACCTACCCCACCTCCTGCCCGCAGCCGCCAATCGCCGCGGAGGGTCCCGCCCGTCTTGCCAATCACAATCCAGAAAGGGGGTGGCCGGAACGTCGAAGTGGGAGGAGGAGGGAGGAAGTTTGGTTGAACTGTGCCGTCGCCGCAGTGCAGCATCCGTATTCACGAAATCCGTTACGCCACACGGTCCGCGGTATGGCCCAGGAGGGAAGGGAAATTTGCGCAAGTGGCGTACCCCGTTAATGGCGGGCGGCTT
>NW_010246656.1:344-7269 GCF_000690775.1 Eurypyga helias
TGGCTGGCGCTTTCCTTCGCTGTTTGCTCCTGTGCTTCAGCCATCACAGAGCCCCAGTTCTGGAGGCCTAGAGTGTGAGTTACAGTTGATTCTGTCATGTTCACAGAAGGATACTTTAATGTACATGTACTCTCGTCAGGTTTTGTTGGTTTGGTTTGCTTTTTTTATTTAATAGATCTATGTAAGCCTAGGTTTCCCTTCAGGCAGAACGCATTTCAAATTTGTTTGAGGTAAAAAATTAGCTGATTGTACACTGTGGTCCTGAGCTTGCAATCAGATCCGAAGGAGGAGGCGCCATTTGAGCTCCAAGAGCCTGTCTGTACAGATCCTATTTCAGATTTGCTTTCTGGGTTTGGAAACTATTTCTGTCTCTGCATGTGCTTTTAGCTATTAACTGGCCTGTCTGTTGCAGAGCGTCCTGCAGGCAGCCTGTGGACAACTAGGATTCTTGAGAGACATTTTTATGTGTTTATCATGCTAACCACACAGCTGGTGGGGTTTTCTTGCGCCTGCTAAGTTAAACAAAACAAAGATGGCTAGGCTTTTAGCTGTAGGTGGAAGTTTGAGTCACGGGAGACTTCCAGACACCAGTGTGAGGTTTTATCCTTCAACAGTCATGTCTCAGTCCCACGTTGCTGAGGTAGCAGCTACCTGGACTTGCCAAAGACTTGAACTTATTTGCCCTAGACGGGGCAGGACAGAAAACAAGCAAAGTAAACCTGACAACAGACTCCACAAACATCCACATCTGCTTTGTTCACAGATACGCCTTCCACTTTCAGTTTGTATGACTCAATTCAAATGACTGGGAGAAAGTGATACATGTAGTACAACTCTTGAACCATAGGCATGGCAAGTCCGAACAAATGGCATTGCAGATCTTCCAGTTTCCCAGAGCCAACCTAATTCCTAATGCTTTCTACACTGTCACACTGTCCCAGGGGTTGTGTGGCACCTAAAGGGTGCTGTCATACAGGAGTTCCTGTGTCGCATCTTACCTGGGATGAAGTTTGTTCAAAATAGGTTCCCCCATCTCAGCCGTAAGCATTAATGACAGTTCACCTGTCAGATTGTGTTATGGAAAATCTTGAATAAACTACTTGAAAGTAAGTTTTGAACACATACGTGTTGCATAAGGGTGAACATAACCATGTCAGGTACTTGTCATACCAGAATTTTTATATAATGACACTTCCCTACATTTAACAATATTCATAGTAGTGCAAGAGCTTGGACCTCGTATGTAAATCAGCAAGTATGGTACTGTTCAGAATTCCACTGAAATCAGTGCAATCCAGTTTGAAAGAAGGGGTCGATGGGTGCTGAGGCAACAGCAAAGCCAACAAGGTTTAAACCAGTATTAAAACCAGTTAATATTATTGAAATAAACATTCTCAGAGTACAAAAGGTAATAAAAACACTTGAAAATCTTAAGAACGGAAGTGAAAGCAAGGATTTTGTTTTGCGTTGAATGATGGAATATTCTCATGCAGTGATTCCAGTATGCCAACACTGTTGGTGCCAGAGACCGCACACGTGAAAATTAAGTAGAATTTTACCTTTTATTGCGGGGTGTTGAGTTGGGAGGAGAGAAGGGTATGGAAAACCTGCAAAGCATGGTAATTGCATATTGACAGACTAAAGTGCCATCTTTTTTTGTTTAATTCAAAGCATACTAATGCTACAAAATACTTATTACCATAACAACAGAACCCCCCCCCCAACATTTGGTCAGTAAGAGACTAGCAGTAAATGATCATCATTGTTTTCTTAAACGGATTGGTTTTTTGGGACTCAACTCTGCATTCTCTTAAGACCAGCCGGATATATGCTGTTCCGTAGCTCACACTGATTTTGGCAGGTGGGAACCTAAGAAGTTCCTGCGCTTGGCTGCTCATAGCTTTCCTTCACATCTGTGCCGCACTCTGTCAGCCTCATAGACCAGCTGCTCTAGTACAATTGATGAAGGCAATCAACTGTAGTACAGAGGACAAAAAAGATTGTGAAATGCCTTCTATTTTATGCATCTCACCTACTTCTTAAATTCCATAAATGATTGTGGAAGACACCGTTATTCATATCTGAGAATGTAGCAGCCCAGTTGCTTATATGATGATTCAGTAACAACTATACCTGAAGATTTTTTTCAATTTGTCCCCTTGACTCCACAAAAATATTTTAAAAAATCAGTAAATGTAATTTAATAGCTCTCAGTTCCACTGTCACCTTGCACCCACCAGTCACTTTTGGGCATTGAACAAATTTCCCCCTCCCCACGTTCTCTTTTCCCCCTTTCTCTCTTCCACTTGCCCTGAACACCAGTGATGCATTAATTCACATAAGCTGTTTTTCAGTTGACACTGTGTTGCTTCTGGATTTGTTTCTGTAAATCTGAACCTGCAGAATCTGAGTGCACTGCCACTGTTACGTGGAGGAGAAGGGTTGTCTGTAAAGTGGTGTGGCACAGAAATGC
This sequence comes from Eurypyga helias, assembly GCF_000690775.1. Classification (NCBI taxonomy): domain Eukaryota; kingdom Metazoa; phylum Chordata; class Aves; order Eurypygiformes; family Eurypygidae; genus Eurypyga; species Eurypyga helias. The sequence continues at coordinate 2,818 of NW_010246656.1, forward strand.
CACAGAGATGCTGCATCTGGCTGAGAGGAAGAGGAATGCCTCTTGCTGTGCATATGGCATAGCTCAGAACTCGGACTAGCTGCTCTCGGCTACCAAAACAACCCACAAAATGTGGGCAAGGCGTTTTGCAGAACTGGGAGACCTCTCTCACTATTGCCAAGCTGGAATCACAGCGACTTGAGCTGTGTAGTAGGTTGCATTGCTGTGGTTACAAAGCTGAGCCCTGTTGGGTGGAGATTCCAGACAGACTCCCAATGACAGGGTAGCTGTAGCAGTGTAGCACCGGTCCATCTCCAGTAAACACTGCATCTCATCGCCGTACTGGTTGTGGATCTGGCTAGGCTGGGTTTTATGCAGAGCACCCCATGAATGTCAGACAGACATGCATATCGTACGCACCAAAGTGTCCAGGTAGGGAATTGCTGCGGAGCACTTCCCTGGAAATTCACACCCTAGTTTACTCCATGCTTTCTCCAACTTAATCATCTCCTGCACCAGCATACTTTGCAAACTGTTTTTCTGACTGCCTTTTCAAGTGAGCCTCATTTTTCTCCAAAGCCGTGTATATATAGGTCTGGACCCGCCCCATGAACGAAGCAGCTGGCATGAACTTTTAACCAAATGTACTCACATAGTTTTTCCTGTGATAAAGTCTGTCTCAAGGAGAGCTGTACTGTAGAGCAAAGGCCTGGGGGAAAAAAAAAGACAAACAAACCACAACAAAAAACAAACGCAAACTGAAAAACACACCTATATTTTCATTTAAACATTTTTTTTGGCACTTAGAATGCTTTTAACAGCTAACCCATTCATACTGTACAGATGCACCACTGTAAGAATTGTTTGCATTGTATTTTGGAAAAAGACACTAATACTTTGGTCATGGGCCTCATTTGTACGCTGTAGCATGGATGGCATGACAGTGTTGTAGAAGTGTTATTATTATTGGAACTAGATGATGTTTAAGGTCCCTTCCAACCCTAACCATTCTATGATTCTATGATTCTATTCTCTACAGGATTTTAATTTGAGGAGTATTTATAGGTATCAAACTTCTGAATATCTGTAGGGATGACCTTTAGTGAGGTTGATTTAACAGTACTGTGGCAAGAGCATTCTAACCCTTCTAAACAGTGGTGGAGTTCAAGTCACCTGGGAGGTCAATTTTTTTTCCTCTTTCTTTGAAAATTCCTTTGCAGTAGATTTCAGTGACTCTTGTATCTAATAAAACCAATTATTTTGCTTTCATCCAGTTGTCTCCTGAAATGCTGTTCCCTATGCCTTAACTTAGCACCTGGATTTACTGCTGCTCGGAACCAGTCCTTTATACTTTATCAGATATATTAAAAAAAAAACCCAAACGGAAACAAACAACAAAACCCCCTCATTCTCTATTTAAGACCCTGAAGGCTTGCTTGATTTCTTAAGTATAACAATTAGCCTGGCAGTTACGTTTGCACAGGACTAGCACAGTGGTACTTAGTCGGCTATGGGAAGGAGATGTGGAGTGAGACTATAGCTAGGGCATGAGAACTGCACAGAATGCTCAGGTGTCAGAGACCCTGGTATTGCATTAGTGACTGTTTATACAGGCAGCTAAGGAAGGTGAGGCAATGCCCATAGCAGAACATCTTGCTTTGCCTTCAGTCCTATTTGGAACAGTGAATATTTTTACCTGATGTATTTGTACTAATGCATAATCATTGTCGCTGTCAAAGAGGAAGATTGCATATGTATTCCTAGAATGGTTTCAGAAAAAATCCCAGCAAACCAATCCCAACTGCTCAGGTCTAGTTCAATGAAACATGTAAGCTACGAAATCCGTCTGTTCTCTAGTCTTATGAAGTGACAGATTTGTTCATATTCTTTAGCATCAGCAGAGTGAGTGTGCTGTACTGCAGTGTTCTGTTTCTGACATTGGTTAGCACAAGCTTTATAAGAAAGAAAGCTTTAAAATTTATCATTTTCATTATTTGCCAAGAGTGTTATATTCTCCTAACCACTGCCAATTCATGTTTGAATTATCTTAAAACATGTCTATAATATGTAATTTTTATAGTTTTAAGTATTTAATTTTTTTATGTTAATGTCTAATTTTTATATGTTTTAGGCCTCTCCGGTATCATGTCTTACTGAGTTCTGGGGTTTAATCATACAGTGTTTAAGAAGTAATAATTCTTGTATTAATTTTAAAATGTATTGGCTTGCTTCCATTGTAATCTGCCTGCTGAAGTGGTTTTGTGGCAGTCATCTTGTAGATGAAATAAGTATCATCAACACCTAAATGAGCTGAACACAAATTACAGTTGATTGTGTTGGAAGAGCATCAGAGTGTCCTATAACTACATTGCATTACTCTTATCTTTATAAAAATATATTATTGTTGAGCTCAGAAGCATGGATAGGAAACTACTATTATTAAAATGCTGCACTAGGTATTATCAAAATAACTTTGTGTTATTTTTTGCATTGCAGAAAATGCTGTGTCATGGTTTGTGTGTGCAGGAAACACCAGGAATACACCACAGAACATGTGTATACCTTTACTGCTTGTAGAAAGGGCTTTTGTTGCAGGTAGTGAGCTACTCCTTGCTGTTTGCCTTAATTTTCCATTGGCAGAAATGTAGTGTGTCTTCTTACAGTTTAAGGTAATATTCACATGTGATAGTTATCAATGGTTGCTGTTAAGATAGTTAATGTTAGTTTCCTTAGGGATGAATTTGCCTCAGCATTTTATCCAGATGGTATACTTTATTGACTCATTTATTGAATTAGCTGAGAGCAGAGCTATATAATACACTAACTCTGATTTTCATCTAGCTCCATTAGAAAATAACAGATTTATTACTGTTGTTTCCTAAATAGCATTGGTGGAAATGCTTAAGAAAAATAGGAGTCAGTAATTTAAGTTTAAAGCCTGTTCTGATTAAAGGAGACAGTTTGGTTTGTTCACCTTTGCAGATTAGAAGCTGCAGTAGAAAACTTCAGTAAGAGCTCAGCTTCTTACTCCTCTAAGAGACTGAAGTACCTCAAGAAGCCAAAACATACAAATGGTGTCAAAATTAGCCCTACCAATGGGAATTTCCATCCTCAGTTAGCTTGATGAAAGCTTTCTGATGCTCCTTCCACTTATCGTTCTCTTCCTCAGCCCTGATTTTCTTAAGTAATAGATATAGTTTTAGCCACCTCCCCATTCATCTTGCTTCCAGCAACCACACTGTAAATATATTCACATTATGTCTTTTCGCCAAACAGATATAGAATCTTGGTAGCACTGTGACAGATAGAAAAAGTACAAGACTGAGGATGTGTCAGCAGGAGAACACTCTGGAAGCTGAGTCCGAATGCACAGGGTTTATGGATTAATTGAAATCAGACCTTGGGTGGGTACTTTCAGACAGGTACCTGAAACTAAATTATTGAAGTACTTTCTAAGTAAATTTAAAAACCAGTTCAACCAAGATATTTTTGAATAATAAGAACGTCTGATTAAAAATACAGCACAATTTAACTGGTAATTTGAAGTGTTAATCGAGATTACTTTTCCTGTGTATACGTACATAGAAGCCAGAGAAAAAAGTGCAAGGACTTAAACAAATCAGTTCACCTCCTGTAGGGTAAATAAGGACTAAAGCTGTCTGAAGTGTTGTGAAACTATAGCTGTATTCTGTGAGTCTTTATAAAATTGTTTTACTTTTTCAGTGCTCTAAGCTATGTTTCCCAGTTTCACTTTGCATGGCAATCAGAACACATAAGGGATTGATTTCAAGTAGAATATGTACAGAAAAAAAAGCTTATTTTGGTAACACTAACATTTGCAAAAGGGAAAACAAGTGGTCCATTGCTCCTGCACAAATATTACTGACATAGGCTACGGTGTTTGGGTGTACCAAAAATTGAAAAAAAGATGATTTGTGCTTTATTTAGCATAAACTTCATTATTGTTCAGTCTTTTTTGTCTTTTCCTGACTTAGATTTTCCTCATAAAGAAAAGATAAAGCTTCCTTATTTTCATATGTGTGCCCTTCAATTAATAGTAAAAATACAATGCACATTTGTTTCTTTTACAGCAGATTTGGATGGCATCCTTAACCTTTGTGTTTTCCTAGCAAGGATCATGGATACCATTAATTTCTCCATGTAGGCATTATTTTTCAGGAAATAGATAATGAAATTTTTTGGATGCTGTGGTTTAACCCTGGCCAGCAACTAAGCACCACACAGTCTTGTGCTCACCCCTCCACCCCTCCCCACCATGGCAGGATGGGGAAGAATCAGAAGAGCAACAGTAAGAAAACTCGTGGGTTGGGGTAAAGACAGTTTAATAGGTAAAGCAAAAGTCACACATGCAAGCAAAGCAAACCAAGGAATCCATTCACCACTTCCCATCGGCAGGCAGGTGTTCAGCCATCTCTGGGAAAGCAGGGCTCCATCACACGTAACGATTGCATG
>NW_010246656.1:7891-50045 GCF_000690775.1 Eurypyga helias
TTAGGTCAGTTAGGGTCAGCTGTCCTGGCTGTGTCCCCTCCCAGATTCTTGTGCACCCCCAGCCTGTGCTGGTGGGGTGGTGGGAGAGGCAGAAAAGACCTTGATGCTCTGTAAGCACTGCTCAGCAGTAACAAAAACATCAACCCTGTTTTCAGCACAAATCCAAAACACAGCTCCATACCCCCTACTATGGAGAAAATTAACTCTATCCCAGCCACAACCCGCACAGCAGGCCACAGGTGTAGCCACAGCCATTGACTAAAATGAGGAAGAACTAGTTCAAAACTAGGTTACGGGTAAGAGATTATCTGTATTCCTACCTGTAATCAATGAACATTTACTCATGCTATCTAACACATAACTGTGTCTACAGAGAAGGCATTGCCAAGAGGTTCACTAGCAGAAAAGATACTTTCTTTAGGAAGGCTATACTTAAAGGGACTGACGATTGCTTTGCACGCCGTGAATTGTTAGCAGCAGTACAAGAAGAGGCAAGGCAAAGAAAGATGCCACAAACAGTTAAACTCCTTTTGAATTGACTGAAGGTGAACTTTGGGTGCGGAATACTCCCCTCTAACGATTTTTTTCTGTATTGTGTTAGCAGAAGTTGCAAAGCAGTAGAAGCCAAGTTACAGAAGAAATGTTTTATTTGTAACAAGATTCATCCTGCCCAAATTATATCAAAACTGCTGCAGAAACATCAGATAGTATAGGGTGCAGGCAAAAACCCCCACCCACCTTCTAGCAGCTATGTTTTGGATACTTCTTACAAAGTTCTTTCATCTTAGCCAAGTTGCACAGACATTCTAAACGTTTGAGTGTAATCTTGTCTAATCCAGTGCAGCCTCTTTACCCTACCCTCTTTCCTCAGATGAGGAAACTAATTACTTCTGCCTTGGAGGTTTCTATGCAATTTGTTCTTTTTCAGAAACTCTCTGAAATCACTGTTTATGCCACAGAATGTCTATGAAACTTGTGAGAATCAACAAGAGATCAGAGCCAACTCTGTGTCCCTCCTCCCTCTACAGCTTTTTCCAATGAGATTATGATTTTTTTTATGTTGGCCATGTCGACTTCCTTTGTGCCAGATTGTTCTGGGGATCTGTGAGAGAGTTGGGCAGAGAGGGTTGACTGCACATTTTTGTAAACTCTCAAAATCGTAGATGTGCGCAGAAAAGACCTAGTGACAATGCTTTTTATGCCGGACCATCGATTCTTTATGGGTGGATCTCTGTGAACAGCAAGTGTCTTCTAAGGGATAGGAGCAAATAAGTACTGTTGTCTCTTAGCATTTTTAGCATACAGGTGGTAGGAGCATAGGTGATGCAGTTATTAGAAATCTGTAAATTACTATTATACAGAATGTACTGTAATAAAACAGCCAATCAATTTGCATCTCAGTAAATTAACACTGGTTGAATTACTTCCCATGACTCATACGTCAGAATCGTCACTTAACATGTTCTTCATTTATATGTGCTTTTGTTTTCTAGATATCTGTGTAGATTCTATCACTATTGGGTCTGAACAATATAGAAAAATCAGTAATGTCAATTCCTGGTGTATTAAGACCTTTTATGTAGTAAATACAATTTATGTCCCACTTAAGGGTGTTTCACACTGCTGTAACAAGAGCAAAGGAGCCGCATTACAAGACCAAATCAAAATGTAGTTAATTAGTCTGTGTAGCAGTCTCTGCAACTGGGGAAGGAAGATAAGAAATAAAGGCATCGTCTTAAAGGAAAAATTGGTGCTGTTTAAGTATGTAGTTATGGGCTATTCTGTACAAATACACACTATGGACAGTGAAAGGGTATTTTCATGCTGTCGTGGTTTACCATGCAGCCACTCACTCACCTACCCCCTCTGCTCCACTGTGGGAGGACAGTCAGAGGAAAAGACAAGGAAGCTCGTAAGTTGAGATAAGAAAAATTTAATAAATTGAATATAAATGAAAATTATAGTGATACTACTAATACTAACAATACTACTACTAAGTAGTTAAAATAATAGAAAATAGAACAAATTATACAGTTGCTCACCACTTGCTGACTGGTGGCAGCCAGGCCCCAAGAAGTGAGAGTCCGAGCTTGAGAGCCCCGTGAGCCGGAGCCCCAAAGTGACGACCCAACTGGGAAAAAGCCTGCTGACCCCCCAGCCCACCAATAAATAAACCTGCCCCACCACTAACAACCATGCCAAAAGTTAACAAAGGAGCTAACGACCCAGCTATCAAGGTAGCCCAAAGCATTAACAACACCTCCTCCCGGTCCCTCTCAGGTCCCTTCTAGCCTAAGTACCCTGCGTGTGCCCCGAGCCTGATGTGCCATGGAGTGAAACACTCCCCCGGCCACCCTGGCCAGCTGACAGCTTTGTGAAGAAGAGCAGCTCCTTCCTGCCTGAGAACAGCAGATGTGCCGAAATACAAAGCTGTGTACAGTGTCTAAAACTACCCTTCAATTAAAATAGGGAACGTTTGCGAGCAGGATATATATGACTAGATGGAAGACATGCTGCATCTAATAGTGAAACTTTGAAACTTTGTATTTGTAAAACACTGCATTGTGGAACGTGGTTACACCTTTGGATTTTACTAGGACTGTCTGTGTTCGAGGTAGTTTAATCCATATTCAGTGTGGGAAAAGCTGCCCTTGCTTTCTGTGTGGCAAGAATGTTTATGCTGGGAGTTAGGTCGGAGTTGGTACTGTGCTCTGAATTGAAGCGAGTTTTCCTTTATGTTATTTCCTTGTGTAGACAAACCCCAACTAAGTGCGTCACACAGGAAGTCTGTGGAGTTACTCTAGATTTATACTAGTGTAATGGGACACGTGAGAGCAATTTTATGCCTGTTTCTGTCCCAAGGAGACAGAATACTGTTAAGTGACAGCTCCAACAGGAGTAGACCTTGGGAAATTCTGTTTTAAAGGCTTTGTTAAAGAAGAATGTTTTAAAGAAAAGCTGGAAATAGCAGAAAGAGGAGTTGTGTCTTCTTTCAAGTTTGAATAACACATGAATAATGCATTACCACTCCACAATGCTTATAAAGCTGGAATACTATCCAGTGGCCTCTGTTTTCCCAGTTTTCATGTAGACTAATTTATTTAAATTTAGACTATAAGGGAAAAAGATTAATGCCAGTACTGCTACAAGAAATAAGTACTTCCAATCTGTGCTGGACTTGCAGTATACTACTTATCCTTGGCTTGTGACCTTCCCATTCTACCTCTGAAGTACTGAGAGAAAAAACATTTGTAATATTGAAAGAACTGAGAGAAGAGGCCTTATAAATGTATTGAAACGCATCAGTGCAATATTAAGGCTCTTCGTAACAAGTAAAACACAGGTGTGGTGGACTTTTGCCTCTCGACCAGTGTAGTAAATGTCATCAAACTTCCTATTAGTATCATACTGTGTTTTCCAAGAAGAGAAATGCCAACATGTTCATCCAGTTCAATTTTTAAAAATATGTTTCTCTCCAGCTTCCAATCTCTATTGAGGGGGCTGGACAAAGTTAAACACAGCAATTCAAAAGCCAGATCTATTAGCCAAGATGGAATTAGACTTTCTGCTAAAAGAAGAAGAACGATGAAAAATATGGACGGAGTAAACAGACTGAAGCTTTCTTAAATTTAGATATTGCAGTTCCTTTGTATCACATATTTCCTGAATAGATTTCACAGGATAGAACTGATTTTTTTTCTGGCCTAATATTTCCCTTTCTTCAATAGCCTTATGTTCCTTTTAGTGTGATACATTAGATACATTAAGTAATTCTGTTCCATTTTCTAATGAGTATTTGTAAGCTTCCAGGAGTCAGATTTTATTGCTAGGCAACTAAACAAGAAATCTCCATCTTTGTATTAATCAGTTTGCTGTATCCATGCCTAACCTTGTGCTTATCTATACATACATCTATAAAATTACCGAAGCGCAGCTGTAAATGCCAAATGTGAACATGCTGCATGTATTACGCATATTGAATTTGTCTTGAAACTGAGTTAGTAGTAGTCAAAACAGCTTGGCAAAAGACAGATGTATTTGCCTCACATGCAACTAGCTTTAAGGGCAGCCTTGGTGCCTAAAATTACTTTTGTATTTTGGGCTATTAAAAGAAGTGCTGTTCATATATTAACTGCTACAATCTGTATCTTTTTTGCACCAGGATACCTCTGTATTTTTATTAATGTCTCTGTAAGATACTGATTGCTGCAATTCCCTGTCTGCAAATTTTCCAAAGGAATTATGAGACAGATGAGTTAGTTTGAAAAACCAACAGCAGGACTTGAGCGGATTGTCCAGATAGCACGCCTCCTGCAGTTTAACAAAGCTTATACTTTTAATATTTTAATGAGTTCATATCTGCCATCTTGGCACTTGATTGCATTCCCAGTGTCATCCAGCTTATTTTGTTGATCTTCTATTACTAAGATGTCCTCAATAATGTCACAGTCTTATTACTAAGGATTTATTCCTTCAGCGTCACTTTTGTAGCTAATCATTTTTCTGCCATGGAGAAACAGGCTTCTGATGCCGCACATCAGTATGACCTTTCAAACTATTTTATATTGTTTTTTAACCAGTTCGTGTCATGCCTTTACCATGTGTATTTGTATGTGTGATGTGTGAGTCTCAGTTTTAGAATTGTAGAATTAAGGTCAGGAGGGAGGTGTGGAGGCCATCTAGTTCAAAGGCCTGCTCAAGGCATGGTTACTCTCAGAGGTTCAGGGCATTGCCCCGCTTGGTTTTGGAAATCACAGATGGAGTTTGGGCCACCTCTCCAGGGCCTTGCTGCAGTGCTTGCCCACTCTCACAGTGAAGGTTTTTTGCCTTGTGCACGGTCAGAATTGCCTTTTGTTCTTTCCCATCGCACCTCTGGCGAGTCTGCTTGTGTCTTCTCTGTAACTGCTCTCTAGGTGGTAGAGAACTGCAGGTGGGTTCCTCACAGCCTTGGTTTTTTACTTGCTAAACAAACCAGTTCTCTTAGTCTCAGCTCATGTCGTGTGCTGCAGTCCCCTAGCCAGTGGGGGAGGCAGCCTCTGGACTCCTTCCAGTTTGTCTTTCTCCCTGCTGTACTGAGTGCCAGAACTGGGCATAGTATTCCAGTGAAGGGTATTCTGGTGTGACCTCGCAAGTGCTGAGCAAAGGTGACTAATAGCTTCCCCAATACGCTAGCTGTGCGTGTGCTAATGCAGTCGGGTATGTGGTTTGCCTTCATCGCTGCAGAAGCGCGTTGCTGACCCAGGTTCCACTTGTGCCCTGTTCCGTACCGGTGTTCAGAAGCTCCCATCTCCATCGGGCCTCAGTGTGCTTGGGTCCGCACAAACACCGTGTTGGAACCAAGGTGACAGAGAGGTGACTTACAGGCATTGCTTAGGCATGCTACTGTCACCACCCCTTGGATAATCACTTAATTTAGCTGGCTGAATTACTTCACCAGCTCCAAGGAAAAGCTTTGGAGAGAACAGGCCCCTTCCAATACCCAGTTCTGTGCTTCGACTTACGCTTTAAACCGGCTTCTGATCCTCAGTATCTACCGAAGGAGCTTATGGATACTCCTTTTTTATTCTGAGTCATACGGGTACACGCGACATTGGTTAGTATAAATGAAGGAACCGAACCGATCCATTTTCTGTTCTAATTTTGGTTCAGCTGTGATTAAAGTTGTTCCGCTGTCCTTCCTGTTCAGATCAGAAATAGATTGGTAACTGACTCATGTTAGAAAATATAGCATTTAAAAATAGCAATGGTGGCATGCTGTGGGTGATCCCATGGAACAGGGCTTCAGGTGGAGGTAGGTTTTAAACCCTTTTTTCTGCTTTGCTGTCATAGCACTGCTATTTGCATTTCCCACACAGCGCCGCTGCTTTTGTCACCTCTTCAATCTCGCTGTTTTTAGGAACTGAGGCAATCTGGCAAGTACAGTTGAGGAGATGGAGAAGAGCCGTAGGACTGTGCTCAGTGTTTTAGTGGTGCTGTCAGCTGTGCCTGCCAAGGATGTGAGAGGTTGGAAGGGAGATGCTGAAGCCCTCTCAGTGTAGCCCTCCTGGACATACACGTATACAGGGGTGTTTGTGCTGTGAGAGACATTATTCCTGTTCTGGAGGGGAGGTAGACACAGGCTGAGTGGGCACTCCGTGTCCTGGTGGCAGTGGTAGCACTGCTCAGCCTGGCCCACATGACAGTTGTGGTCATCATGTGTCACTTGTCTGAGTGCACAAACAAGGCAGACTGTAGCAGAGGACACAAAACATGTGGAAATAGCGTAAGTTTCTCCTTCTGTTTCTTGCAATTTAAAGTGAAGAGAGTACCTCTCAAGAGGAAATAGTATCTTACTCCTACATACCTGTGCAGCATTAGCCCCTCCTTGAACTGCAAAAATAGGTGTCAGGTAATGCTGGTTGTGGTGATGTACATCTCTGATGTAAACCAGACAACACAGGTATATTCCATATAAGCCACCAAATAGCGTTCAGGTTGAAGAGGGGCTTGCGTCCTTCCATTAGGAATGCACTGTTGTCCAATATCCACAGAATGATGTTATTATATTTCATATTGCTTGTTCAGTTAAAAATTTCAGTTTAAATTCCAAGTTGCTACATCCAACCAGGCTATATCTACTATAAATTTTATGCAATATAATAAATATTATAGACTGGCTATTTTGTCTTACTGATTCTAGCTAGTCTTTTTTTTTTTTTTTTTAATATGAGATGTCTGTTGCAGAGTAGCTAATTCTATGCTGTTACAGATGAAAGCATGCAAACAATAAGTTATTAAATAATTACAAAAAACACCTAATGTTAATAGGTGTTAATAACATTTTTATATTTTATGGCATTAAAAAATCACGTTTTTGTGAGTTTAGCTTGGTGTCACTAAAAAAACCCTGTTGGTTTTGGTTATTTATAGGACAATTTTTTTAACCGACATCACCAAATCTCTAGTTTATAAAAACTTGTATCTACATTGTCTATGGACTAAGTTTCTGTGAAGGTGTAATTGGAACAGGCTGCCTGGAGAGGTGGTCGATGCCCCACGCCTGTCATTGTTTAAGAGGCACTTGGGCAATGCTCTTCACAACGTTTTAACTTTGGTCAGCCCTGAATTGGTCAGGCAGTATAAGATTTTTATAGGTCCCTTACAACTGAAATTTCCATTCTATTCTATTCTATTCTATTCTATTCTATTCTATTCTATTCTATTCTATTCTATTCTATTCACATTTATTTTTATTTTTATGTCAGAAAAATTTGAGTTATTTTCAAAAAACAGTTCAGTCTTCTAATCGAGCTAGTTCATCTACCCTCCTCAGCCTTTCCAAGATGGTGCTTCAGATACAGCAAAACTCATCTCAGTTGTGAGTTCATACTCAGAGTAAATAAGTGCTTTTTATCTATCTAAACTATCAATTCTCTCTCACTGATTTAGCTGTGATTTCTAGACTTGCATTTTGTTACAGTGCTTCAGCAGATACATGAAGCTGTTTGCCACAAAATATTCTGAAATAAGTTGGAGTCACAGGATAAACATGATAGCAGATTCTAAACATGATAAAAAGAAGGATGTAAACCACACATTCAGTGTACTCATCTTTGTACGTGCAGATAACAGGCACATGCATGCATGGAACATGCCAGGCTGTGATTGCTAGAACTTGGCGTTTCCACCATCAACTTCCTGACGTGAATCTAACTTGCATCCATTCCTCCTATGCAAACAAAAAGATCTATTTTAAAAATAATTTAATGAAAGGAAATTCTATTAAGAGGAAAGCTGAGAAGGAAGTACATCCTGCCGTGCAAAATTTGGCTCCAGCCTCCCCACCGCCCTGAGCTAATATTGTCTGTGTCTACATTAGCACGTAGCGTTGTGCAGTAAGAGCCAGTCTATAGCTGGTGCTGAGAGCCTGACATCCACATTATGTGTGAGTGGGGGCAAGGAGGGAATCTGCTTTGAACTAGCTCCAGTTTGCTCCTATGAATGGCAAGTCCATTAATAGTTGGCCATATTAGATGCTCCGTAGAGCGCATCTTTCAGCTTTGTTTCATTTGGGGGATATCTAGCTGTACACTCTGATCTGTGCTGTGTGAAACAAAGTAAGGTAAGGGGGAATGAACAGGAGATTCACTTCAAAAGCATACTCCTGATCTGAACTTCAAGACTCTTGTTGATGCATCCTTTGACTGGATGGTTTGAAAAGCTAACATATTCAGCTAGACTGTAGGGAGTTGGTACCTTCTCCCCTTTGAAAATAAATCCTCTCTATATTCACTCATGCTTAAAAAAATATGTCAGTATATACTCTCTGTGATAGGATGAGAGAGAGGGAAATATGGTAGAATATAAGGGTGTTCATAATGGAAAATACTTGTTAGGTTAGTAACAAAGGACTGACCTGTAAGGGATGACATTCTGTTTCAAAACTAAGCCTTCACTATTTACCTTCTTATAAATCTGCAACTAAGAGAATTTTCCCTGATTTCAAACCTTTTATTCTTCATAATCTGAAAACGGATATATTTAACACCTTGCATGAAACCCGGTACACCCTTTAATTCTGTAGCATTAGCTGCAGACAATACAGCTAGACTATTACTACCTTTATTCTTCTGAGTCGTTACTGTAAAATATTACAGCAGTGACTACAGAGAAATGTGATAGTTCGGTAATGATGATGGAACTGAAGAAGGTTATGTAATTCAAACACTTGTGAAATTAGTGGAATTATGGATTTCTTGCCAAGGCTTGTCTTCTGAGACTGCGGTTGTTTACAGGAGCTCTAGCACAGAAGCCCATGAGGAAAGAAGATATGAGGAGGCTGATTCTGCAGTCTTATTCAGATGAAGCAGGACTTGCTCTGAGCAATGAATGCATTTTCATTTTCATGAGGTGGCCTAATAATGGAATAGAAAGCATGATGGAATCGAACCCTACATCTTAGTGTTCAAAATCTGTTTAAATAGCTTAACACGCAATGCTTTATTGCCCTTAGGTTTATGGAAACCGGCACATAATGTATACGACATAGGTAAAAATAAAAAGACAGAGACCATTTCATTTTTTTACACAGTTTGCTAAGAATAGGTAATTGATCAAGTGAGCAGAGGTAATGAGCCATATAGAAATTTGTTACCAAAGCTTTTACAAGCCTTAGCACTATAGCTGCAGCATTTATGTAGCTTTAAACATGAGTATTATTTGCCTTACGTAAAGGGAATTAATCCATAACTAAAAAATTGTATTTTTAAAAGTATGTGTAAACCAAGCATTCTTTAAACTCAAACTTTCTCTCCCCTTTTCTGAATCACTGTATATTGGTGTTCCACATGTGGCACTTCCTTCAGCACCGTATGAATATGCCTGCTAGTCAGTGTGAGTTTTGCCAGCGTACCATCTAAAACAGGTTTTGGCAACCCATGATTGTGGATTATGAAAGCAGAGCTACATGGTGTTAGGAGCCATAATGTATTGAGGGAATTAGCTAACAGAACCAGTATCTTCATCAGAACTCAGCAGAAATCTCATTGGGAAGTCCTTTCATCATGCTGTTGATTTTACGATCATCTGGTGAGCAGGTTTCATTTATTTAAGTTGGAGGGGTTTTTACCTTCTGCTGGGGTCAGCATCCTCAGCCTCTCGTGGGAAAGAAGGGTATAGTCTAGTGCAATCCATTTGAAAAGTCTCTGACCCCTAAGCATTTGAGCTTTGATGTCTTCCTCTGAACATCTACTTTTTATTCATATTTAGGACCTGAGTAATTCTAACCATAGCTTGATTATTAAGTGCTACTTGGTCCCTCAGGGTTGTTTTTTGTAAAAAGGCTATGGCATATGTAAGAATTAATTAATTCCATTCAGGTCTTTGTATTCTCTTCAACTCACATTCATTCTCATTTTCTGTTTCTTTCTGCATGTTCATATGTATTCAGCTACTAAGCAACTGGGGGGGTGGGGGGTGGAAAAAGGTCACTGTAAAATACCAAAGTGGCATTTCCCTCCTCCAACTTTTCATAGGATATATGTAACAGAGAGGGTCAGGAATTTTGCTGCCAGCTGATTTGAGATCTGGAAGAAAAAATAACTACCCAACATTTTTTCCCTTGTAATTTTTGTTTGGTATTATTGATTGAAATGAAGCTTAAAAGTATGTTTCTTCTGAAGCCTTTTGAGAAAAGGTGGCTCTCAAGACTCATTTATGGGTGAAACATCTCTCAGCAGCACTGTAAAGATGGTGAATTAGTTCTGCTGAAGTATGTGTGACACCTCTGAGAGTTCCTCAGTGTGTCTGATGGTGAAATCAGAGGTTACTTTAAACTTCTGGATGCAGGTGGAGGAGGAGAAGAACAATTTCTGTGTGATGTGACAATTTATGAGCAATAAGTGTAAGATGCAGGTTAAAAGCACCTTTTTTGAGAAAGCAACAACGGAGAAAGTACAACATTGTGTACTAAGGTCTGATCTCACAAATACTCGCCTTGACAAAATTTATTGAACAGTCCTGTAGAACTCAGACTTTCCTGTTGAAAAATTGTTTTGTGCCTGAGTGTAGCTTCAGTGGTTCCATAGGGTTCTGATCTGATTATTTAGTTTCGTGAAATTTATTTAACTTCAAATACAATTGGATCATTACAAATAAAGGCAGAAATCATCACAGTATTTATGTGTTAGTTAAAAGAAAACATATTAAGTTTGCAAACTCAAACTTTTTAAAAATGGTAAATGCCTCAGAATTTAAATTACCTGGGCTGA
Source organism: Eurypyga helias (assembly GCF_000690775.1). NCBI lineage: Eukaryota > Metazoa > Chordata > Aves > Eurypygiformes > Eurypygidae > Eurypyga > Eurypyga helias. The sequence goes on from NW_010246656.1 coordinate 18,640, forward strand.
CTTGCTTGATCTGAAAAATGAGCAGTATCAGCAAGTGAGATCCAGAAGGATTTAAATCCCAGTGATTTCCGTTTATTGAAATTTTTGTGAGTGTAATTGAAGTGACTCTCAGATGCATGTAGACTCAGGTGCATGTAGATACATGTAATACCGTGTGCTTAGTTCATGTGCAGATGTGTGTGCTACGTGAAAGCACATCAGTGGCTCTATCAGAGACAAGTGAAGTCTCATGACAGATACGACAAATGTATACAAGTAAAGGCAAAGTAAAGGTGTTGCAAACCAGAACATACTTGCTAATTGTTCTACTGTGTGTATTTGGACAAGTAAAATAAATTCTTTTGGAAGTAAATCTGTGGGGGTCTAAGACAAATGTCATGGCAGTTTTCAGAAGTACTGGACAGTCAAGATCACTGGAAGTTGAGGATTCTGAGTGCTGAAGGAAATGGATTTGATGTTTTTGGAAATCAGCTTTCTTTGTATGAGCCTAGTGCACTTTAAAATCCTAATTTTATTCACCTCTGATTTTTTTTGCCCTAACCTTAACAAAATGACCATAGCCTATAATCTCTAAAGCATATATTCTGATAATTGAAGAACTCATGTAGAAAATACTTTTTTTTTTCCTCAGTGGTAAAAGACAACAGATTTTATGCTGCCTTTTTTTTTTTTCCTTTAAGGTGATATTTGACAAGTTGAAGATCCTGCACAAGAGTGGAATTTATTTTACCAATAATTTGGTGTTACAGAAATAATTGATTTGCAAGTGCATGGTCATGTTTATGAAGTCATGAGAAGACTATTTTAATTATTTTTTTTTCCCAGAAGGCAGCAGTGCATATTTAAATTAAAAAGAAAAATATTAAAGATAAAGACAGGTATGTTCTGGTATTATACTTACTGATTTGGTTAATATATTATTCACAGGTAATCTGTAAACTCCCTTGAAGTAGAACAAAAGCTTTAAAGATACTCTTACCTTTTAATTTATGATATTCATAAATGTTATCACTGAGGAAGTAGAAAGCAATCTTTCCTGAACTTTACCTCTGTGAATAATTGTTGACAAAAGGCTCCTCAGGATGAAATGTCACATCTCTTTTTTCCTGTGGCTTGTGATAAGTCGCACAATCAAAATGTTAGGGTGACTAATTTTTTGTCAGGAACGAGTTTATGATGTCTATGTGCCCAGAAGGTTTTTCAGTTCTCTGTAACTCTGAGGCCACAGTATGTGATGGAAGTAAAGGAAATCGAGATAATATTTGCACCTGCTAATACAAACACAGCTGTACCACCTCTTACTAGTTAGAGAAAAATTCTGTCTGCAAAGTTCATATCTGGAACTAAATATCAATGATGTCTAATGTTAAATTGGTTGTTTCGTTTAGGTCCAGTGTTCAGTTTGTTTCCTGCCATAGTTTTCTGTGCTTACACTGACAATCCCCACTTGCATAAAACCAACTTAGTTTTTTTGCCTCTACAGCTTAATAAAATAAACTCAAAATCAATTTTCTTCTCTCCAGTGTTTTTAGGAAGCGCATTGCTACATAAAAGTGCTGAGATTTTTTTTTTGTCATCCTTTTAGCCAACCTGCCTCAATGGCAAAACCTTTTAATTGTAGATCAGGCCTTACTGAGGAGTTTTGCAAGGATTGGATTAATTTATTACAGTACATAAAGCAAATGTAATTTTCACTCATCCTGTGTATAAATAGCTCCTGTAAAGTATTAGATTTTTCTCAATTACTCAGATTACCCATATGTTTCTTAGGTTATAAGCACATTTTTTTATATGAAGAAGAAGGAGGATTGATTCTGACATTTTCTCAGTTGTGTGCAATGACACTTTTGAAATCGTAACAGTCTACTGCCAACTGTGGATGTTGACTCAGGGATGAGATTTTCAAAAGGCATGTTTACTTTAGAGAGTAGTTTATCACGTTTCCATCTGTTGGATAAATATTTTTTTGACTGAGTGTAAAACCCCAAATACATGTCATCCCAGATGCTCAAGAAGGTTTTCAACTGACTGCTGAAAGGCAACAAGATGAGGTGGAACATCCCTTCACAACACTGGCCAAGCAAAACTGTACAATCCTGTCTCAGGCAACTAGAAATTCCTTCAGATTACATTTGGAACTGTGTCGGAGGGCAGTCACCTCAGAATTTGGACTTCAGCAATCCAGAGATTAAAACCAGTAATCCATGTGACAGTGCGAACAAATCTTCCTGATTTGTAGCATATGATTGCTCAGCAGGTGGGAGATGTAAATCAGTAGCCTGGAGAGAATCAGAAGATAAGAGAATGACAGAGGGTTGTATGCTCAAGTGTGTGCCCTCTGCAGCTGAGTTCCAGGAAATCTGACCTTGGGTTATTTTGGAGGCTGGCTGATGGAAGACTTTTCCTTGCTGTCTGAGCACTGTGGCTGAAGAAATTTGCATTCCTACTTTCTGCATTTTATCCTACCGGCTTTTCCAGACAGGACTGATGCTAGCAGGTGAGACTGAAATCCCACGTAAGCTCCCTTGCTGACATCCACATTTCTTTGTCCCTCACAGGGAGTATTTGGTTGACAGACCTTGGGAAGTGTTCCTTCCACGTTCTAAAAACAGTTTGTTTGTAAATACACCTCTTTTTCCCTTCCCCATTCCCTGAGATAAAATAACCCTCTGTTGGTACATTCTCTGTAATCCTTCTGTGGCTTTACTTGAATAGATCTGGAGGGATCCATGGCTCAAATAGCAACCTCCTCTGCAACACCAATGTGCTTTCATTGACATTGGTTTTCTTCTTTTTTAATATCGTGTCTATTGATATATTTGCCTAGGAAAAAGCAAAAGCAGATAAAGTAGAAGAGATTGAGTGTGACAGAAGAACAACTTTATAGTGTTGACTACTCAAAAACAGGTTTGATGAGACCAGGTAAGGACAATGTTTGGGTTTTTTTTTGTCAGTCAGGAGTTTTACTTAATGTAGCCACTAGGAGACTTGATGACCCTATGACCCTTTTCATATGGTGTGATTTTAGCCATACAGTTTTCCTGTTTTCTCTGTCAGGGTAACCTGAAAAGCAGGTCTCTTTTCTTTTGCATTTAAGTTTGACTCTGACCAAGGCAGTGAACAACTTTGGTCTTGGTTTAAGTTTCTGCTGTTACTTTGCCAAGACTTTCCTGATCTCTGCCTGCAGAATAGGAATGTGAGACTGGAAGTCACTCTTGGGATCACAGATATCATCTCTCTGCTGTGGCAGGCATCATAGCTCATAAGTCCCGTTAAAAACAGCCAAATTCAGTCTTGAAACTACTTATTCACACACCTCACCTATACTGAGATATCCTACATTGTTTTAAAAGTGCTGTTCATGAACTTCAGAGGCCTCAGCTCTGCTCACAGCTAGCGGAGACCTGTCTTCATAATAAACTTCCCCTCCTCTAACAGCACTACTGCTAAGTAAACTTTTTATCTGAAGGATATACACATGAAAATATGGTGTGTAGGTGTGTGTTTCCAGTTATTCCTGCCAAGCTCCTGTTCTGGGACCCCACTGATTAGAAAACAGATTTCTTTGTCCAGCCTTCATGACTAGTCACCCTGTGCTTGAAAGGTAGTTACCCATACTGCAGACTTAATCATGAAGTTTCTTGGGTTGTCAAAACTCTTCTGGGGAGGTTTGCTTAAAGCTTTGTTTAAGATATGTCTAAAATTGCTCACTGAGCTGAGTTATAAGAATGCACAAACTATTATTTTGTCAATATGTATTGCAAAAAGTATGTAGGAATAGGGTGGAAGATCCAGGGTTGCTAAGTGATACTATAGCAGGGGAAGAAATGCTTGACTTTTGTGAGTATTACAGGCTGAGACTGATTACAAAAGCCTTGTAAATAGAAATATTTCAGAACATCTCAATTTTGTGTTTAAACTCAGCATTGCAGAATTCCTCTTATCCATATGGAGAATTTAATATTAGAATGCACTGAAAAGTAGTGTTAATGTCTCTGATAGCTTTTCTAATTCAATGAAAAAAACACCGTTCAAGAATGATTCTATGATCTTGTGAAAAGAAATAGCATGACTGGAGCCTATGTCTTCTGGCCGACAATGGAAAGAGAAAAATCTCCTTAGAATTTCTGTTTCCCGCTTTTTTTCTGTTTCAGAGGTTCCACTGTCAGGGATTATCCGAAACAAAATTCTAAACATGCAGGGGTTTGTCTATCCTTAGCTACGCTCTTAAATTGTTCTCTGTTCTTCCAGTCCTATCTGATTTCCTGGATGGATAGCATAACAATCTGACCTGATTCCATAATTTGTGACTGGTGTTATAACTAAAGCAGATTGCTTAATTTTTATTTTTAAAATAAAGGTTTAAGTACATTCCACCTTCATCTGATATTCTAAGGATTTATCAGCCTCTGACAAGAAAATTAATATGGATTTTTTAGCGAAATGACACATAGTTCCAAAAAAAACCTGCCTAGCACTATAGTTTTTTGACTCCTGTGCTAGTAATCATGGAGTTGTTTATATGAGATTTTACTGATGAGGTAGGTTGTACATATTCCTTGGAGTTGCTTATTGATGCTTTCAGGCCACAGATACAAAAATTACTGCTTTTTGTAGGGTTCTGGCAATGCCAGTTTGATCTAAGTGCATAGAAGGGTGAAATTTAATCCTGTAAATGGGACTGTGTACTATTAAAATTTAAAAATGGCTGCTTAGGGCTTAGTGACTGAGGAAACCTCTGAGTCTAATTATTTATCCCCACCTTGTAACAGAATTGCAGATCATCTTAATAATCTTCTCTTTTATCCTAGTCTCAAGTATTGGACATTGCGTCTACATTCACAGTCTGTCAGCAGTATTTAATATTTTTGGCTCCAAGGGGTAGCAGCTGTGGATGGTAGTTTTTCTGAGTGTGGGTTACAGGGCCTGTTCGTATGTTGTTCTGCCACATGATGTCCTCCTAACCCAGGGTAGAATCATCGCATGCTTGCACTCCAATTTCAGCTGCAAAGTTCTGTAACATTCAGACATGTATTTAAGTAAAAGCTATCAATCTTGTTACAGACCATTAATCAGATGGATCTATGTATTTTTTTTCAGTTGCTGTATATGAATTGTGAACGTTTCTTTTATGTCTGAGCCTTAGAAGTACCTGCATGAAAAGCCAAAACTTAAGAAATCTAAGCATTTTCCTTTTGTCCTACTGCAATGAATGTAGTCCGGTTTAATGTTATGGGTACCGCTCACTACCTTGTACAGGTATTTTGTGCTAGTTGTGTATTTTTCACACCAAGGCATGATTTGAATGTTGCACACAGTATGTGAGAGTTGTAAATAGTGCTGTTATGAATAAATCACTTGGAACAAAACTTCTGGTATTTGGGGTATGGGACAGATATAGATTTTAAATTTAGATACAGCATACTACTCGTCCTTTAATTTGTGCCATGTTATTTCTTGCTTTAACTATATTTTTTGTCAAGAATGAGTATACTTTATAATGCTAATGTAGCGTAACTTTGTTTAGGACTTCGTAAATGCTATTTTTTTTGCCGGTTCATAAATGTAATCCTCCTCCTCCAAATAAAGGAAAATATTTAAAGTAGAGTAGAATCTCAGCAGCCCAAAGAATTTCGGTGATAGTGCTGAATGCCTGCATCCACTGGAGGTCAGTGATGCGCTGGGTGTGCTGCCGTTGAGCATTGACTCCTCCCAGCTGTCGCAGTGATTGAACTAGTGCTTCAGAATATTAACCAAAAAGGTTTACCCGCCACCCCCCACACCCCCGCTTTTTTGGCAGCACAGTCGACAGATCTGGTTTTTATCCATGCCTTATCCCTGTGTATCTATATATATGTGCATAGGTATGTATTTCTCACCATATAGAAAACAGAGGTACAAGTAAGACTCACCTCTTCCTGCTCATCTGATCTTCTACTATAGTAGGGATTTAGACTGGGCATAAACTATTTATGATAACACACGTATTACAAGGTGACCGGGTAGTAGCAAAAGGAAAAAAATGCCAATGTAGATATCCAAATTTTTGAAAGTTTGCTTGAAAATCTGGCTCTTACTGTGTCCACTAAATAAGACCCAGACTTAAGTCACACTGCAGGGCTTTCTTCTTACATGGTACTCAAGTTTGACCTAAACTTCAGTTTAGGATTTTTAAATGAACCCATTCTTCATTTAGAAAAGGAGGAAAATGGTTACACAGAGTATTATTAGGGAAATGAAAGGAACTGTTTTCCGTGGAATACTCAGTAATTGGTCCATCTCTCTCCCCTAAATGTACCCAGTACTATTTAAAGTAATTATACTAATCATCACAGTATTTAGGCACAGATTACATTCATGAAGAAAAATGAAAATGCTGTTCTGGCATGCCAGTGAAATCTGCTTTGACAAGTTAATCCAGTATTTATTTAATTAAACAATGGTAATAAAATATTTAATTGCACTGTAAGATTTCTATTTCTGTCATCCAACCAGGCAAAAAATTCAGAACTCAATGTATGTCTAGTAATGAAAGTGCCTCAAGCACATCCAGTATCACCGTGTTTTATAGATTAATGAAAGAAACTGGGCTGCAATGTGCATAGGTATGAATAGTTAATTATTTCATTCCCTTTCTGCTGTTTGAGACTGAAGCAAAAGGGAAGTATCCCTCTCCTCCCCCAACCCAGCCCTGTTTGTTTCTGAGGAATGTTAATCAGCTTCCTAGTGCCAGCAGGCTACAATCACCAACTACTAATTATTTTTAGGTAATGATATTGTTAATGAGCCTCCAGTTCCTCAGAGGCAGTAGACTTGAGCTTGACTCAGATTTATTCAGTTATTTATCAGGAATGTTATTGTGACAAGCAACGTGAACAGTTTGAGTATGTTTAATGCCAAATGTTTTCCTTTAATTTAATAGCATCAACACAGCACTTTTTAACAGATTTTGCTGAAATAGCAGCTGGTTTTAAATTATCTTTCTATTAAACAATGACAGTATTTGTCTACTTGTTAGTCCAATTGTTTGATTACTCTCTTGGGCATCCTTACTACTCAGGCAGCTATCTAATCACCTGAGGTTAGAACACTTAATTCAGTGAGTTTTTTAAATGGGCTTCCAGTGACATTGCCTCTGTAGGAGGTCTGTGTCTGATTAATGTCAAACAATGATCTCTCACTGCTCTTTTTACAGGGCATAAAATTCTCTGGTTTGCAGTCAGGTCGGTATTGTACAAGCATTAGGGTTACAATGCGTTGGAGCTGCCAAGGGTGAGGGGTAGAGAGAATAGTTCAGTGTCTCCACTCCATGTAGAGCTGTTGCTGCAATGGTCAGATGTGGGGTTATTTTGTATGTTCCAAAAAGTTATCCTTGAAATACTGGTTGTCATTATGGCAGAGAAAGAGTACCATAATCTATCAGATGATAACAAATACTGTGGAACGATTTCAAGCCTGGAGCTGAAGTAGGGAAGCAGAAATGAGACATTGTAGCACTCAATGTCAGTTTGGTGCCACCTTTCTCCCTGGCAAGCTTACACTGGAAGATTCTGTTTAATGTGGAAAAATGCGATGCTGGTTTTCTTGTAGCACTGCATGTTGAAAATGAAACTGCAGGATGCAGAAATGTAACTCACGTGTTTCCTGACTGACCCGTCTCTGCTCCTGCTAAACTTTATAGACTTATTTGACCATTAGTCCTTTACAGCACTAAACCCCTGTCAGAAGATGAACATGGAAGACTGTAGTGTATTGAAACATTCTGTATTTTGCACTCTTTTTGTCTTTCCAAGGCTGTCTTCTGTTTATACAAGTACAGTGTCATGGAGTAAAAGCCTCAATCTTATTCTTGCTCCCAAAATATTAGGTGTTTAATGACATTTTTGTTAAATTCACGTTTTTAAATTGCAGTTCTGAAAGTCCTTGCAAGTGCTTTCTGGTGGTGCATGGAGTCCATTTTTGGGGTGGTTTTTTTTTTTTTTTATAATTGAAAGTTCCCTAGTACAACTAGAACTTTCTCAAGTGTGATCAGTTGAGCATTAGAAACTGATGGAATTGTTATTCTTTTGTGTGTGTGATGAGCAAGCTTTAAGGCATATGTAATTGTATTTATACCATTAAGAAGGTGTGATATTTTTGTATTCCACTCAATAGAGTATCTGTCTGAGAAAAGGAATATCTTGAGTTTTTGTTCTGGCTTCCAATAAAGTTTCTACCACTAGTAACAAATGCAATTTGAATTATATTGAATCAGTTATGAGTCACTGAGATGCACTCTGTCATGTGATCCTTCTACCTGGCCAAGAAAGCTTGATTTCTCTTCTTGTTGTAGAATAGTTTCCAGCTTGCTTGTTAATATGTTCTCTGGGAAAATGGAAGCAGTGACTCTGAGGTCCCTCATTCTGAGGAGAAAATCAAAGCTGAGCTTTTTATTTCATAGGCGACTGGTAGGATCTTCCATGAACAGTATAAACTATTTCTCATGTAAAACACAACTTGAGGAACAGTACGAGTGCCAGCCCTTTAGGGAATCTATACTTTTCTAAGGGATGGAGATCTGGGCTATGGATCCCTAGTGAATGAAAATGCTTTCCATCAAACCTGAAAAAGATATTTAGAGACATACTGTTGTCTAGAAAAAGTTTTGTCAATACTAGCTTTTGGGAATGCTATTCCTTTTCTGCTGATTTGTTTGTTCTGTCCCTTCTTGAGCCCTGTGCAGGGCATGTGGCAACTTCTGTTAAGGTCATGGACTCTGATTTGAGGCCAAGCACCAAAATATACCTGTTGCAGCATCTGTATGAGTGTGTTTCATTGTATTTATCACTTTCTTCTGCTTATGCTTTAATTGTATCTTCAGTCTTACTTATCGTGGAATCTTCTGCAGCTACTGTTGAATTTCTTTTACCTTTGCTGTGTCACGATTTTCAGATGCCCTTCCTCACAGACTGATCTGTTGAAATTGTAAAAAGATAGTAATGAGTCTTTAAAAAAAACCCCAAAACCCAACCCGCCAAACCCACACAAAACAAACCAAAACACACACACAGCCCTATAGAGTCCTCTGATCCACTTACCAAAGGTATGCTTATTAAAATTGAAATAAAAACCCAGCACAATTAATCTTGAATTTCCAATCCTCTGATGACAAGGAGATTTAAATGAAGATTTCTTAAATTAAGCATGAAACTGTGTGCTGGTTTTGGCTGGAGTAGAGTTAATTTTCTTCACTGCAGCCAGTATGGTGGTCTGTGTTTTGTATTTGTGCTGTAAACCAACATCCCCAGGTCCTTTTCTGCTGGGCAGCTTTTCAGCCACTCATCCCCAAGCCTGTAGCACTGCAGGGGGTTGTTGTGACCCAAATGCAGGACCCAGCACTTGGCCTTGTTGAACCTCATAACGTGGCCTTGGCCCATGGATCCAGCCTGTCCAGATCTCTCTGTAGAGCCTTCTGCCCTCAAGCAGATTAACTCCTGCCCAACTTGGTGTCATCTACAAGCTTGCTGAAGTTGCACTTGATACCTTTGATTAATTGATTGTTCAGATCATTGATAAAGACATTAAACAGAACTGGCCCCAGTGCTGAGGCCTGGGGAGCACCACTTGGGACCAGCTGCCAACTGGATTTAACTTCATTCACCACAAATCTGGGCACAGCCATCCAGCCAATTTTTTACCCAGTGAAGATTACACCCATCCAAGCCACGAGAAGCTAGTGTCTCCAGGAGAATGCTGTGGGAAATGGTGTCAAAGGCTTTACTACAGTCCACATAGACAATGTGCACAGCTTTTCCTTCATCCACTAAGCAGGTCGCATTGTTGTAGAAGGAGATCAGGTTAGTCAAGCAGGACCTGCCTTTCATAAACCCCTACTGACTGGACCTGACTGCCTGGTTGTCCTGTACATGTCATATGATGGCACTCAAGATGATCTGCTCCATAACCTTCCCTGGTACCAAGGTCAGACTGACAGGCTTGAAGTTCCCCAGCTCCTCCTTCCAGCCCTTCATTTAGATGGTTACATTTGCTAACCAAATGGGACTAATGGGACTAGTTGACATTGCTAACCAAATGTTAACTGGGACCTCCCCTGTTAGCCAGGACTGCTGATAAATGATGGAAAGTGGCTTTTGGCCTCAGATTCTTTGAATCACAAAACTTTAAATTGCAGCATGGGTCTTCTTTTAATAAATGTAGAACATATTATGTGCTCATTTCAGTTGTCAAATACAATATAGAGTATTTCAATTCCTTACCACATAGGTTTCTCAAAAGCTTGGCAGAAGAGAGTAATTAACACTTAGACTTTTAGTTGCTTTCTCGATAATCTTCAGGGCTGAATAAAAGTTTGGATCTAGATCTGATGTTCAACCTCTGTTTTGCTAATATGTCTTATCCAGTTGTGCAAATCCAGTTATTAGTATGTGTGATTAGTTAGCCTGAGTAAAAGATTTAGGAATTGGTTTTCAGGTTAGAAATATCCAGTCCTTGAGAGACTGTAAACTGGCAATTTAAGGGAAACCTAGGCTTCAAGAAGGCAAGTATTAAAATACAGATGCCTCAAATATGATTACCAACTTAATTGGTATTTTCAACAGTTATGATATCCATTTCTCTGTGCCTCCTGACTGTTTGTTCCATTCTGTAATTGTATATTTTTTTGGAGCTGCTTCTGTGACGTTTTTCCATGAGTTACATCTCCCCTATTTAAATCAACTCTGCATAGAACTATTTCTTTTTGAATGCTTTGCTCTACTTATCTAATGGAGCCATAAGCTCTAATGATGCTTCTACATGCTGCTGCAATACATATATTAAAAAACCCCAACAAAATACACCAAAACCCAACCATACAAAACCAACAACAAAAAAACCCCAAACCCCATGCCAACATGCCAAAACTTCTCGAAGCCCTTATGATCCTCACAGAATGCATTAACCTGGACTGTTAATTGTAAGGCAAACACAGCAGATTTCAATTTCAAGGCAAATTCAGCAGATAGCAGAATTCAATTGCTATTTGAAATCATTTGGGTTTGTTTCAGCACAAGCATTCTGCAGCAACTATTCCTGTAATGGTATTTTCCAGAATGCCTCAGAGACACGCACTTTGATTGGCAGCGCTGTAGTACTGGGCACTTGTGGAGAATTTATGCCTGTTAGCAGCCACTCAGTGTTGTTACTTAATGTGCAGCATTCTATCAGAGCTATAATTTGCAGCAAATTGAACATATTTGCTATTCCATTTAAAGAGTGTTCATTGTTAGAAGGCTTGTATCCTCTTTTATGTTTTGTTGTTATTTTTGTGGTGGTTTTTTGAGCTTTTTGTGGTACCAGTGGTAAATTTATCTTGCTTCTTCTGTATTTAATTATAGTTCCAGTGGAATTCTTGCTTTAAAAGAATGAGTCTGATTTGCATTCCCTCTGAAGCTGTTTTGATAAGTAACACAAAATGACTTTCTGCATAGTGCTGTTTGCAGTGTTTCAGGCCACAGTCCTGACACAGAGAAAATACCTGAGAGAAAGGATGGATACTTTAAATGTTCTCCCTCCTCCTGTCTTTGTGGTGAGTAGTTATAGGGACCCTGTTCAGATTTGTGTCGTGCCACATGAGGTACTGTAAAACCCCAGAGCTCTGAACTTAGGACTGCTTGTCCTTCAAAGCTGCAGAAACTTGAGAAAAGGATACATACTTACCCAGAATTTGTTTGAGCAGTAACATAAACCTGCCTTCAGAGTAGCATTGTATTTTGTGACTGTTTTTCTGTGTGGGCAATGAATCTTTGTACCCATCTTTCCCTCACATATTGTCAGCATGAGCTGGTAACTTAATGGAATTGCCTTCAGGGAGTCTCATTTGTTCTTTTTACCAACTTTGCGGTACAGTTGTCTTATTTAATATATAGTTCCTTCGTTTGGTTTGTCTCTAGGTGGTGTACTTTGCACTGTGAAATTAAATTCCCTTTGTCTTCTAATATCGAATTCATTAAATCTGGTTTAACACCTCTTTCTTTACTTTTAACTTGCTGCCCTCTGCCCCATATAGTTACTCTTTCAATTTTTTGTCAGCTTTTACTGACAAACCCCTGGGTATATAAAAGCTCAGCCCAGGCTGATGGAAATTTGGTGCAGACACAGCAATCTTTCCTCCCTTTGCTCATTGCAGAATTTGGACCAGAGGACACCTTTTTATTCTTCTTTTGTTAAGAGATATTTCAGGACCAGGAACATCCTTTTCTACCCCTTAGCCTTTCTGATCTCTTCGTACTCTGTTTACTTAGGAGACTAGTCCCTAGCTCTGTGCTGCCGATGCAAGTCATTCCTAATGTCTTGTTGCTCTGTTCTTCTGTTTCATTCACAATGTTGACTTCATAGGAATGGCTGTTGATTCAGTGTCCTGGGTTCAACAACTGGTTATAATTGTTGGTAGCTTAATTTTTCCTAGTGTGGTAATGTAACACATGCTAACAGCAGTTTTATTTATTGACTTGATTGATTTAATTCGAACTATGGTGCTCCAAACCAATGAAACAACCGTCCTCTGGTTTTAATATACTTCTGTGATTCATGAACTGGACTTGCTATGTTGTAGCTACTTAAGTAGCCACACAAAAATGACCAGGGCTATTCATAGTGCCTACAATTCAACATGTGCTCAACGTTTTCAGTATGAAGTTCATAATCTCTTTTCACTTTTCTGTAACTACTTCTGGTTTTGAGAAGTAGGACTATTTTGTCACTTTCTAGGCTGCTTTTAATTACAGTGAGACACCAGTAGGCTTTTGACAAATTCTACCAAAAGAGCAGGCTTACATTTCTATTGTTAGAGTGTTTCTTGAGCTGTTTCATAAATGGGCTAGATATTAAGGTTGATATATTTTCCACTGAAATAAAGTCTCCCACTAAAATAAAGGTGTGGTACAAAAAGAATAAATGCTTCTTCATTCAGCTCCAGCTGCAAGACTGAGGTATAAATGGATGGGAAAAAAAGTGACAATTTGCTTTCAAAGCATTCGGTAATCAAGAACTGTTTTTTTTTTTCTCTGCTGAGGAAAATTCCACTCATAATTATAGCATACCCAGTGCATCAAGGCGTGCCTTTCTATTTTCATCTAAGTTGTCTTCCATGTTTCCCATCCAAAATGTTCTCCTAAGACTTATAATCATTCTTGATTATTAAAGCCACTATTTCTGTCTCTGAAGAAGCATCTTTCTCATATTTCACGTTTCCAGTCATGTTCTTGGTTTAACCAGCTCCATCTTCTCCAATGTAATAATACTTTCTATTTGTTACAGGGTGATATTTCAGTGTTCTGTTTTATTTGATTTCTGCGTATTTTCAAATAACCTCTATTATCGAATATTGCTTAGTTCTGACACTTATTCCCAGAGCTGGTTGCCCATTTAGTACTTCATATGAAATGCACATACTGATTAGACATGAGATTCTGTGTATGCAGATGTGCATCTCGTTGCATCTTTGAGAGTTTGGTCCTTTATGTCTGTAGGAACTAGTTATTGTTATAAAAAAATAATTTGATTGAATAAAGAGACTTTCAGTACACTAAGCCCTTGTTAGATATTGTGCATGGAAAGCTAAGCACTGAAATGGTGGCTTTCTTAATATAAGGTGGGTACTTGTTCTTGCTTTGATGTCTTACCTTTTGTGTCTGAAAATACTCAATGTTGTGTTGTAGTTTAGGCTCAGCCAGCAACTCAGCACCACACAACCGCTCGCCCACTCCTCCCCGAGTGAGTGAGAGTCCTCCCCCTACCTCCGAGGGGGAGAACTCCTCACTCTCTGCCCCTGCTCCAGCGTGGGGTCCCTCCCACAGGAGGCAGTCCTCCTTGAACTTCTCCAACGTGAGTCTTTCCCAGGGGCTGCAGTTCTTTACAAATTGCTGCGGTGTGGATCCTTTCCATGGGGTGCCATCATTCAGGAGCAGACTGCTCCAGCATGGGCTTCCCACAGAGTCAGGGGCTTCTTTGGATGCAGCTGCCTGCTGTGGTGTGGGGTACTCCCTGGGCTGCAGAGGGGTTTCTGCTCCCCTGTGACCCTCCTGGCTGCAGGGCACAGCCTGCCCTCACCACGGGCTTCAGGGGAACCTCTGCTCTGGACACCTCCTGCCACCTTCCTGCACTGGCCTTGGTGTCTGCCCAGTTGTCTCTCTCACGTTCCACTCCTCTCTCCTTGTGCAAGTTCTGCCACAGTTTTTTTTCCTATTAGATATGTTATCCCAAAGGCGCTACTATCGTCCCTGAGTGTCTCTGCCTTGGCCAGAGGCGGGTCTGACTTGGAGCCAGCGAAGCTTCTAGCAGGTTCTTACAGGAGCCATGCCTATAGACCCTCACCCACTACCAAAACCCCGCCACACAGACCCAATACACATAATTACTTCAATATCTTTTGATAGATGAAATCTATTGCAGAGTGGTAGAAATATAAATGTTATCTTTTCTTCATTAATGCTTATTTGATTTGGAAGCCACACAGTATATTGGGAATATTACTCAAAGATGTAACCAGAAAAAAAGTAGTGCTTTTGAATATTGTAAAGATGACTGCACCAAAGGAAGAATTTTTCTGCCATAACTTAAAGGTTGTTATTCTTAAAATTAGGAGTTAAATCCTATAATTTTTCTTGGACATGCAATGTTATATGTAGGACAGTGATAATGAGCAGGTGACAGAATAAGAGTTCCTGATTGTGGATTTGAATTTGGCAAGCTGTGAAACAGTCCCTAATTATATTCAGTATGGATTTACTCTGCAACTGGGATTAGAAGATACTTGGAAAATCTTTCAGGAGCAGAGAAATCTTGCAAAAAGCTTCTTAAAATCATAATGTGGGTAACTTGTCTACTTTGTCTTCAATCAGTGCCTGTTAACAACTGCGTGCCTTTATTGACAGGGCCAGGGAGACTATCCCATCCTACCAGACTTTTACAGCAGATGCCGTCTGTTTTACAAAGAGATTTTGACTGATTTAAATATGAGTTTGCAGAGGTGAGACCTGATGTGGTAAGAGCCAGTAGCTGAAGGGATACAGTGGAAAGAAAAAGCACTATTTCCCCCAGCCCTTCTTCTCAAGCCATGTTGAATTTAAGATCAAGCAAGGTAGGATGCAGAGATAGTAAAAATGGAGCCACAGTAGCAGAAATCTTTCTTCCAAGTCTGGTCAGACAATTGTGGAATGAGAACCAGTATGTTGGAACCAGTGGGAACTCCAGAGAGGAAGGGGGAGAATAGTGTCATGGATGCCTGTTCTACCTTCCTATGTGTATAGGAAAGAAAGCAGGGAAAAGGATGCTGGCAACACAGAGCACATCTCCCTTTTCTTAAGTATTCACATCTCAAACAGCTCACAAGTGCAGAGAAACGTACCTGGGATTCTGTGGAGTGAATCTTCTTGGCTTTTTTTCTTCACTCAAGAAGCGTGTGTATCCAAAGAGATGAATTGGATAAACAGTCTTGTTCACATGCAAACGATTCACTTCCATCTTGTACAAAAAAATTTAATCTCGTCAACCTTCACCTAGCTTTTTCATAATTCAGCTCCTTTAGATCAAAACATAGCAGCTTCCAAGTTTATAGAATCTCTCTATCCTCATAAAATTAATTGCCATTAGGAAGTTGGGTAGATTATTACCAAAAATAACTGTTATCTATGACAACAAATACTTGTGCAAATATATTATCAGAAGCATCTTACTTTTTAATGCAGAATCTTCAGTTACTTCCTTGTTTCATTGTTAACTCTAGGGCAGATCATTTGTTAGTGGTGAAACAAAGATAGAAATTTTGTCTCTAGGTCAAATGATTCAGGGTGTGGCACAACTTTGAGCTCCATGGAAATCCAGTGCTATTTGTCATTCTTGCACTCCTGTGCCTTCCCAGTGACATGTATAATACAAGACAGACGTATCTTTCTGAATGTTCATAACATAAACTTATTATGGTAGGTTTTATCTCAGCTGAAGTTGTCTCCACAATAGCATGAAGAAGATACGGACTGTCTTTCCACTGGATGTCACTCTTAGCTTAGATCTGTGGTAGCTTAATACTCAGGGATTGCCTACATAAACCTGATACCTGTTTGGTTATGTTTGATTTTTTTAAAGATGAAGTTTTAAAGAAGTTTATTTAACCTCGTGGTTTTAAGACCCTTTTTTTAAATTAAAAAAAAAAAGTGTTTAAAATGTTAATGATGATCTGTGGAGTTAGCTTTTGCTTATGCAATTCTAGTGTATGTCTGAATAGGGGGTGAATCTGTGAAACTTAATAGTGTAGAGAAGCACTTGGATAAGATTCTCAGGTATTAAGAGAATGTATTAATTTGAGCCTGTTGCAAGCAGTTCCCCTGTGATTGATAGACCTGATACTCAAAATAAATTTTCTTTTTCATTTGACATTTAACCTTTTTTTATTTAGTCTCTTTGTTGAAAGTGTTGTGTGTGTTTTTTTTTTAAATAGAGATAGTGAATGAAAAGATTCTGCTAAAAAGATGTCTGCTAAAACATCATAGTTTAGGTATATGAGTGCGGATAGTGGATATCAATGGGAAACTTATTTTTGTCTTAAAACTTTATAAAATTAATTTGTGTTCTCATGAAATCTATGGGCTCTTAGCCTCCAAAGAAAATATTCTGTATTCATTAGTGTCTGTTAATCTTTACTCTATGTTGGTGGATAAAATAATGTGTAGTAAGACAGAAAAATATTATTTGTCTGACATGCCTTTCAGAAGAAAGATCCAAATCCAGTGAAATTAAAAATTGCTTCCAGGGGTTAACCGGGTACCCAATTACAGGTTTTTTTCCTGACTAGGGGAAAAATGTTGCAGCCTGCCATACAGTATTGCTATTCAGTAATCCTTGGCATTGAACTTCTCAGTTTATAGTTTACAGAATGGCTTCCAGTGATTGCAGGGAGCATTACCGTGTAGACCCAGAAGGGGCGTCCGATGTTCTAACATGCCAGTCCTCTTTCTACTTCTTGCTGCCCTTGGAACAGTAGGATCTCTGTGGATTGTAGTGTGATACTGTGGGATTGAGAAGATGCCAGTACGCTGTTTGCATCTCCTAATCCTCAGCAGAGCCTCTGCGTACACGAGTGTGTGTTTATCTGCTTCATTTGGAGCATGCACAAATAAAGCCATTCCTTTTGCCAGTATGAAGAGCCATGTGGGAGATGCAGCTTTTCTACAGTTCCGAGACAGAAATGGCTGGCATGGACTGGACAAAATTGCATCCCTTTCCATCACTTGCTGCCCATTTCATACATTCAGTGTAAGAGAGAGATTTGACCCTAGTAAATATACTCCTGAAAGTCTTTTTAGGTTATGCCAGTGAGCTAAACTGGTCATTAATTGGTGTTCTGCAATGCTCTGTTAGAAGCAGCAATTTAAAATACATTGTGCATAGGTTTTGTTTGCCTGTGTTCCATTAAGTTGTCACAGGATGCTTCTGGTTCTGTGACATTTTATTTTGTGCTGCTCCTCAGGGTCACACAGCACAGCATACAGCTGTCCCTCTGTAATTACATTTCAGTGACACAACTCAGATGTTTGTTTCTTTGGCTCGACACTAACGATGTCAGCATATCTGCCCCACAAATGAGCTTTGAAATTAACATTCCTTTAAGGTGATTTGTGCAGTTCATGTCTTTGATACTTAAATGTCACATTGCTTTGATTCATAATCAGAGCAGAGGGGACAAAAATTTCTATGGATGCAGGAACTTCCTCTTCCTTTCCTGTGACTGCTTATTATGGTAAACACTTATATGGTCTGAAAGTGAAGCACCAAGGCTGAGTTTGGAAATTCCATACCATGATGGCTTTTGCTCCCACAGAGCTAGTTTAAACAGCTGGTGCAGGTTTGGACAGCTAGAAACAATAGAGAGATTCAGAACGCCAATCTGTTTTAATTTAAAAAGCTTTTCAGTTGTCAATTACATTTACTCCATGTGTGCCCCATAAATGACAAATCTGCATGTTTGTATTCCAGTCTCATCCGTGAGTTATTGTACAAACAGAAGCAGGCCTAAGTTATCACAGCTTATACCTGGCTCTTGGCTGCCATCCTTGCCTTGGTCTTTTAGACACCAGCAAGGCTGATTTCTTGTCAGTGTCTGCTGGAGAGATGGATGACAGTTTGCACATGGTCACCTGACCCCACTTACAGCCTCTGGAGGGGGGAACAAATGAAAGGATAATTAAAGAACAAATGGGAAGTAGAACCTGCGCTTGCAGAACATCTGCATGGACACCTAGAAACATCCCACCTAGAGAGCAGCAACGTATGCTCCACTAAATGCGGTGAGGAATCTCTTTGTGTGTGCCAAGGGCAGTGACTTGGTACTGCGGTACTTTGGGTTCATGTTACTCCTGTACGGACTTTCTGTTCCTGTTCAGAATAATATACTTTTAATATTTATATTCAGTTTTCTTTGACATTTCTGTTGAAAATGTTGGCAGTGATAATGATTAATGTATTTGAGGATAGTATTTGAGTGCTCAGGATCTACAAATCCACCTCATACCCTATGGTCTGACTCATTTTTGGAGGGCTACTGGTAAATGTTGCAGCAGTGTTTTCACACCTGGTCTCCTATTAAGGAGGAGTTGTCCAGGTTAGAGATAAAAGTCAGTATAAGGCAGCTTAAACAAACTTTTTTTCATTTCCTCTCTTGAATCCATTAGTTTTCAAAAAACTGTTACGTTATGCTTTGTAAAAAGCATAGTCTTTTGTATTCATTTTGTAAAGGTCACGTTCCCTAGGAGTTACGGGATAAGTGACCTCCCAGTCCTAGCTCTGCGCTTTTTTTCTTGAAGGAATTTCAGCAAAACAGTGGCTACAGTATTTGAGTCTTGTGCTGGTTTGAATTCTGGGCATAGCATGTGATCTAACTTCAGATTATTTATTGTTTAACTCTTTAACTCCTGCTCATATTTTGAAATACAGAATAAAAATTTAATCTTGAAATATTTGTATTCTGAGCAGCTTAAGCCTTCAGAGTTGTGCTCAGAATGTACATTTGGGTCATCCACTAAAAATGAGAAGCTGACTTATGGTCTGATCAAACAGGCATTTACTGATGAGAAGGGACACTTTGAATATTTAGGCCTTTATGTGCAACTGGGAAAATACCTCCCTCAGTTTTTTTCATGAGACATTTAATATGTATAATATTAAACCTAAACCTCTTCTCTCTGTGTCCACCCATAATTGCTAAATTTTCAGGATGTGTGATTATTCCATCTTATCCTGAACATATGTTTGTATTAGGCATTGAAATGCAAATTGCTAATGGGTTTGATTGTATGATTATCTCGTAATATCAGTAGTCACGATTTTTCTGTTGAAAAGCAGAAGTTTGTGAGCATGACCTTCCCTCTTTTTCTCACCTTCCCTCTGGCAAAATAGAGACACATGAACTGAATGGCATATTATAGCTGTTTAGAACAGTCTTTGTATCAATTTTTATTAAGGGGAAGCTCTTGAGGGGCTATTTCTGTTGAATTCACAATACTTGCTACATTTGATTATATGCTTATTAAGGCTTTTAAAAAAACTACTGTGAATTTATTTCTTTACATCTCTAATGTTGAAGACAAAACTGTCCACAACTGATGGAAAATAAAAATGGTGTGATTTGAGGATAATGTCATAGATTGTGCTTGGTATTTGCTTCTGTGCTGAAATAACATCCCTTAATGTGTGAATATTGTCTGAACCTTGCCTGATTTGTTACTGTTTTAAACTGGAAGAAGCTGCACTCTGTTTTCTTACATTTGGGAATACATCTTGCAGTATTTTGGAATGTGAATTCAGATGTAGTAGTAGCAATAGTGGACTATGTCTAGGTAGTGAAAATTAAATATACTTATTAATATTTATCTGATAGAGCTTCTGAAGAGTAGCTGCTTCATCTGAAATAATCAGAGAAACAAAGGTCTGGAAGGGAAAAAAATACAGGCTTGAAAAGGTTCACAAATAGATGCTTTAAGGAAGGGAAAACATTATATATAAAGGACTATCTTATCTCTCACTCTGGAAATTAATGGCAAAAATGTCCCTGAATAGCAATGGAAACTGTATTTTTTTTCCTTGAGTCACACAACAATTCATATACAAATACCCGAGTGGTCCTCTGATGTTTTTACACACTGGCAATGTGTAAATTTTCCTCCCACAGGTAGTGATCCAAACACATGGATCTAGCACTGTGCCTCTCTGCTGGCACAGGAGTTTGTTGCTAAGAGTCAGACTGGAAGGTATTGATCCAGCATGCTGTCCCAGTTCACTGTGGGAAGAATGAAAGGTACCAGTCTATGAGAAATTATTTAGTTTCTCTCAGCAGAAAATACTCACAGGAGGAAATGCAGCACGGTGTTGCTAACCATGTCTGTGCTTTCTACATCATACAAAGAAAGAAGGCTGATGCTGTGGGAACTGAAGTATCACATGATTTCCTGAATTGTAGCTAGAAGAGATTAATAGCTAACCAATGTTCATCGTACTGTCAACGGAGGCTTGAGGAAATACGAAACAGCAGTGTGCAAGAAGTGTGTGTTTGACACCATTATTTAGGGTGTTTAGACACAGAATTAATTTGCAGGCACCTGTAATCCTGTTCTGACTAGCACTGTTCTGACTAGCACTTTTAATGACTTCACAGACTAAGCTATTAAAATTAACCCAGGTATAGATGTCAACTTAGAAATGCTCTCCCTGGGCCTGGATTGACATCCATGGGTTAAGTTAAATTGCTGCTATCTAGCAGGTGCTAATTGCATGAAGAATTTACCTCTGCACATTTGGCAAATCTAGTACAATTCACAGGAACCAATTTTGCATTTTCTAGAACTGAAACAGCAAAAATATCAATGTATTTCTGGTTTCATTGGAACTATCTGCAATATTAAATGTAGATATGAGTCTAGATATGTTACTTCTAAACAATGTGAGCCATTAGACTTTTAAAGGAGGGAAAGGTGGCAAAAATAAAAAGAATGAATCAGGCTCCTAGTTCTTCTTGGGGATTCCAAAAGAGATGGAAGGACAGGACATTTGCATTAAAAATGGCATCTATAGCACCATTGTGTGTTTTCCTCCTGTGTTTTCGTGTATGGGGTACATCGGTTAGAGTGCATTCCATGTTAAGTACCTTAGGAACAGTCTGCCACTATTCCAACTTACTTGTATTGTCTTTTGGCTGTTAGGGCATATCAAGCTTGTTACTGATGGTGGATGCCATCTTTTTATTTGTTCTTGCATTGATAGCGTACGTTTGTACTCCTTTTTGTTGCCTCTGCAGGCATTCATTTAGAACCAGTGTCTTTGGTTTGATGTTTCAATAGCAGGAGGGTTTTTTGTGGGTTTGGGGTCTTTTTTAACCATTACTTGTTTGAGAGTTACAGCTACCATTTTGGGTTATGATTTCTGTCTTCAAAATGCCCTAAATATAGTACTGACTTATTTTTACCTTTTGGCTTCATTATTTTGCCTCTTATGTTCAGCATCTTATTGTGAGTCTTTAAGGTTTTCTTTTGTAAGTTGTCATCGTGAAAACAGTTGAGAGCCTACTAATCACTTCATGCCATGAGGAAGTTGACAGTGGAAAGAAGAGGAAGCAGCTTCTTTTTTTGAAGTGGGCTACAGAACAAAAATCAATGACCCTACCATACCAACATTACTGTTTTTCCTAAGATAAGTATTTTTTTCCCCTTAGGTCTCCAGTGATTGTGGGATTAAATTATAATAGTGTAGTAAGAAAATGGCTGAAGTACTGCTACTGAATCAAGCTTGGTAAAATCAGTTTGCTTAATTTTCTATGTTGCATTTCTATTGTTTTCTTCATAAGGAACCGTCAGCTTTATTATCTCATCTGTGTTGTTCTTCACATTGTATCTTCTGCAGCAAGTGCCTCAGAACTTTTCTCTGTGGCTTTTCTCATTAAACAGTGATCATCAAAGCAGCGTTGTGGAATTGGGGTGTAACTTCCGAGCTTTCTGTGTCTGGTCTTTTAGAAATGCAGAAATACCAACTGACATAAATTCAGAAGTTTTAGAATCCCTTTCGGGAAAGCTACCAACTTTTGACATTTCTAGTCATTCTTTTTTTACAGCTCAAAAAGAGATTGGGCTCTTCTTATTGCAGCTCTCCTGTCAGTGTTCTTACATTATCTTCATAGAATTCCAAGGAATGATAGTCTTGATTTGTTTGACTCTACTTTTATTCGTTTACATAAAACTGTAGAAATCTTTTTCTATCTGAATTAGTGCATACAAAGAGATTGCCACTGTTCCTAGGCAACTGAGTCAAAAAGTCTACACTGCCCATCCCAACTTCATGGTAGAAGGATTTATCAGTTATCAAAGCAACTTACATACGACCTGTCATTTATTTTTTGCTAGTTAGGCACAGGTGAAAACCTACATTCCTGTCTTGTGACCTTTTTAAGAATAATTTTTCCCTATGCATATACTGTTACTCAGAGAGATGTTGTTCTGTGCCCCCTCATGCACCTCTTTCCTGCTCCCTCCCAAGTTTATCTTCAGTTTTGAACAACAAAAGAAAAACAAACTGGAGGTCTCCTGGGGAAAAAAGTCAATCACTGCTTGATACATGATGCACAGTGGAGGAGAATGTTTGAACATAAATCCTGTTTGGCATTTCTCTTACATTCTGGGGAGATGATTTAACCACTGAGCCCTTCTTTTTACCACTTCAACTCAAGTATTTCAGTGATCTAGTTGGTAAAGTGACTTCCCACACAATTACATCAACACAGTGGAGGCAGGAGTGAGTGTGGGTCAAAGGTTGACGTAGAGAAATAGGGAGAAATTTTTAAACGGTGGTGAAGAGAAGCCTTTTTCCTCACATACGTACAGAACCAAAATTTCTCCTTATACAGAAGGAAGTCCTTTTCTGCCAGAAGCTCTGTTAGAAGTATGGCAAAATCTGTGGATTTTCTGTGTTCTCCCCCACACCCTAACATAACATTTTCTGCTGAATTTTTTTCTTGTTGAAAATTTCCAAAAGATTTCTAATACCAACCTATCCAGTTCAAAAGAAAGTGTGTGTAGTGAAATTTGGGTTTATCAGTCAAATGTTGTATCAGACATTTTCACATTAATGTATTCGATGGTGTGTGTCAGGAAATAATGCATGATATATTATCTAATTTGTACTGGTGGGCAGCAGGAACATTTACAGGTTTCTACAGTGCTGTGGTCCTGATTTGTAACTCTGGTTATAGAGTAGCATTTTTCATGCTGAGAGGTAAATCCAGTGTCATTGCATGGGCTATCTTACTGATTTTAGTGTTGACTTTTCCCCAGTGATCAATTTACTTGGATTATGGAGCTGGCTTACTGAAAGAGGATATTTGTGAAATGGTCAGAACCTAATAGGATGTATAAGAGTCCCTGTGTATAGGGAGGAGGATGTATGCTTGTCTTCCTCTAGAAAAAGTGAGAAATGGCCTCCATTCACTAGGCAAACCTCTCACTTGCTCCAATGAACATGTAAAATTAGAATTGTTAAAAATAATAATCAAGCTCTGTAAAAAGCTGGACCTTGTTGTTGAAGTTGCACTGGTTTTTGCATGAATAGGAATGTTAAATAACCTAAAACGTTTGCAATAAGCTTCAAGAGAACCTTGCTGTCATGAAGATTCTGTGAATATTCTCATGCGCAGTGATGCATGTCTGGATTACTGCTAATGCTGTAAGAAGCACAATTGAGTCAACTTAAATTTTCCTACTGTGTTGAACCAAGGGACGTTAGCCAAGCTTGTCTGCTGACAATATCATTACAAGCTCATTTTTCTAGTTAGGATTTAACAGTATTTGCGTTTTCCTTGGCACTATATTAATTAAACAACTGTGATGCTGCTCAAGATGCAGATCAAGTCCAGCAAGCAGGAAAGAAAGTGAATCATAACTAGGCTATTAACCCAAAGTAGAGTAATGAGACATTCTAAGCTTATTTCCTATTTGAGTTCTGAGCTTTGAAACTCTTGTTGAATCAGTACAAGACTGAACTGTAATCTTTGGTGTGTTTCAGGTAATTCTGATTCCAGAATAGAAGGTCCTCAATCAATTAATGCTAACTCGGGTAGCTAGAACAGCTAGCTTTGATCATAGTCTCCTTACATTTTCAGACATCACTAAAGCTGTATTTAGAAATCAGGGAATTGCTTGGGCCATAGTGACTGGGAAATTGCAAGTGCTCAAGGAACTACATGTGACAGGAGTGACCTCCTTTATCCCAGATGATCTCAGAAGGGGTTACAGGCAAGTGTAGAACCCTGCACTGAGCTAACCAGCTTCCATGTCGCCGGAGTTCAATCAGGTTGTAAGAGTGAGAGCACAGCCAGGCAATTGTGAAAACCTTCCTAAACCTGTGAGATAATTAACTTCAGTGCTGTTCTTCACGGTGCTACTGGCAGGAATGGCACTGCTCAGATCACTTCATTTACCTTTGTAAGAGATCCTTTGTTGTATAATTAGAAGGTGTTATTAAAAGATCCCTGCCTCTTACTGGTTGTAGTGAGCATAGGTAGAAAAGAACATCAAGCTAAACTCTTGGGTTCATAGTGGTTTACCTGGGAGACCCTCACGCTATTTGAATGGACCTGTATGTGACCATAAATCCTAGAATGATCTGTTTCCAGTTATTTCCACCTGAAATAGTTTTTAAAAAATAGTAGTAGTTGGTATCATCTAAGGCACTAGGTACATTTGAAAGAATGAACCCAAGATTCAGTTGTTTTCTGATACTTCTGTACACATGAATTTAACTGTAATTTTTTGTTCTGCTGTCAAAGTTCATCACAGTGTCTCTACTCCTGTTTTCTTCACACTGGCTTTACTGGAGATTGAAGCCTGTAGTTTCAATTGTAGCTCATTTTTCATTCAATCAGGTGGTCTTGGTGTGACCAAGAAATGAAGGAAATAGCATGGAATGAGAGAATGGGTCCTAACACATCCAAGTATATATTTTTAAGACAAAGGTTTTACATTTTTTAATGTGGTAATTGAAACTAAATTACCTTTAGACCATACTTGAATCCACTGAGTTTTGATTTCAAAGTTATTTTAAAGGAAGTTCTGTAACTTAAAGAATGTGTTCTGTTAATTTAATGGTTTAATACATTTAAATTAACTAAGCAATTTGAAAGAAATTAGTTTGCAATCTCTTTGAAATTTGCTTCCATTGGTTTCTAATGGGACTTGAATTCTTTTCCAGATATAATCTCTTTCAAGAGAGTGGCCTCATGTTACATTAATCATTCTCATTATATTTCAAGGACTTAACTCCTTTTTTCCTTAACAACATACTCTTGGCAGCTAGTACATAGCAGTTTCCTGTTTCAGTAGTACGCTGCTTTTTAAAAGTAACACTGAAGCTCTGTGAAGTTTGCCGAAGGGCACTTCTTGATGACTAAACTGAGGATTACTGAATATCTGAAATGTTTCCAACATGCAGAAGGGATCTCAAAATCTCTGGATTTGTTTGCATTTTCTGGACCTAAGAACAATGTCGAGGGAGTTGGGGATCAAGGATGAGAAAACAGATTTTTTTGGCTGAGTGGGACTGCAGCGCTGCTCACTTACGTCAAGAAGTCTGTATGCAGTATTTCCAGAGTGACGGTTCAAAACCCTGCAGTACACCCTGGGAAAAATCCTGATGGTTTCTTGCTGTGTGAGAAGATTGTTTGTAGTGCCTGATGTTGGTGGATATATGTCTGGTTTATAGTGTATTTAGGATGACTCCTGCTCCTCAAACTCAGTGGAGATGGTATACCTTAGTGCTTTTTAATTTCAGTGCTATTTTTGAAACTGCATTTAAATAGATGTAGCTGATTCTGCAGGGTCTATGTGGTTTTGTTTGGTTTGGAAAAGAAGTACAGTGAAAGGGGATGTGCCAAACTTGTGTTCTTTTGTAACTGCAAGGCAGTTGGTGGGCTTCCAATAAAATGACTTCCACTTTAGCTAAGCACTGTCAAAACCCAGTCTTGTCCCATCAAACATGAAATACTAATATTATGTTGCCTTTATTAAGACCTTTATTGGTCTGTGTTTTTATGTATTCATTCATTTAAAGAGTAAAGATTGACAGCCAGGTATGTTAGGAGAAATGACTGCAGAAGCTCGGAAGGTAGTTACCATTCTTAGATGGATTTAGAAAGAAACACTTTTCAGTATACAACTTTCTGATTAATTGCTCCTTCATTAATTTAGGAGTTTGCTTTAGCTATGTTCTCCTCCTTCCCAGTTTTCCCAGACTTCCTCCTTGACCATCCCCAGCCCCTCAACACAGTTGGGCTGCCAGCCTTGAAGCTAAAGCGTCATTCCATCTTTTTACATCTTCCTCTTCAGCTCAGGCCCAGCTGGTCAATGAGTTGTGACTACAGGATCCTTGGTGGAGGCTATGATTTCCTTGGTAGCTGTGTGCACTGATCAGAGGAGAAAGAGCTGCCTTTTGTGTCCTTTTTTCTGGTGGTCTTTTAAAGGTTGGCCCTGTCAGAGCCGGTTTGCATGTCATTGCTTAGGTAGCCTAAAATTGGGTGCATGCGAACTCCTGGCATACTTAATGCTTTGTATTCCCCTTTGCATTAAAAAAAAAACAAAACCGAAAACGTCATCTTCAGTTAAGTCTGTGTGCCTGCATTACAGATCTCTCTTGCTGCATTGCATATCGTTTCAAAAGAGGTTGGTAGCCAATAGCAGTCCGCATTATGGAAAGTGATCCTTTCTGAGAGAAGCGTGAGAATGGTCTCTTTCAAATTAAAAGATATTTTTCCTATTAGTATCTAACAGTTCTGCAGTTACACGGCTTGTGATGTAGATGCTCACCTGTGTATTTACAAGCTTCATAAAACAGGATACTCAGAAATGTAGTGGAAAATGTGAAATAACTATGAATATGTAGACAGCCACCAGCAGTCCTTTCTGCTTCTGACAGTGAGAAGCAAAAGATGTTCTTACTAAAAATCCAAGTCAGAGAGTGTTAAAATTGGCATTTATATACAGCCAACAACCACATGCCAGGTATATCTGGATGGTAGAACTCTGAATTGAGCCAGTAGATGAAGTCAGTGCTGTGATGAATATAACATATTGAATTAGTCATGTGCTTTGTCCATTAAGGCAAAATGTTAATTTTTAATCTGAATTAGTTCCGAGTATCTCAAATGCATCTCTAGACTGCTTTGCAAATCGTACCGTGAGGAGCTGGAGTAGTCCTCATCCTGGTTACAAGTGTTTTAGCTAAGAGGGTCTATGTATAAATGGCATGCTCTTCCCAGTGATGGTGTAAATCTCTAGTTGCAGTGCAGGAAATTCTGAACTCCAGATCACATATATAATTAAATTTGTACTTCATGGCACAAAGACCCTTTTGTTTTTCGTATGGATATATGGTGGCAAGTCTAGGCTTGCATTTCAGACCTGTAGTGATTCAAAAAAAAGAAAACCAAAACCCCAACATCAGTTGTTCTGAAGGGAGTTAGGAGTTCTGAATCTGTTTGGCTGTCCTCAGTGGTTTTGCTCTTGTTTTATCTTGGGTAATAAGCTAAGAACTCTGTTCCTCTGATAACTCAGGCACTGGAGAAAAGCAGCATATTTTAGCTAGTTTCTGTATTGCAGTTGGATTCAGCAACATTGGAATAATTGCCACAATAATGTTTAGTTCACTGAGAGTGTCAGGACTTATAAGACACTCAGTAGACAAAGAAGTGATGCTGTTCTGAGGTGGTGGGTAGCACCATTGCTGGAACAGGCATTGTCACAGCAATACTAGCCAGCTTGGTCTGTCTGTTGAGATGTTCCTCACTCACCAGGCAAAGTACTCCTGTGACTCCTGACCATGGAGTTGGTTTGGGCTGTGTGGCATGGCCAGAACAACAGGTTTTGTTTTATTATCTTGATTTAGGCTGAGGTGCGAGCACAAGACTTCCACAAGGCATGATTTTCATACACAGAGTCACAGAGTGGTAAGGGTTGGAAGGGACTTCTAGAGATCATCTAGTCCAAGTACCTTATTAGCCCTTTTCCTATTTCCTGCCCACATAACTCCCTTTACCCTAGTCTTTTAACTTTCCTCTGCTCCTCCCCCCCCCCCCCCCCCTTTTACTTTTTCACTGTTGATCTCTGTTACTGTTGCCTAGATAATCTCAGTCTTTTGTGGTGTTGCTGGTGTGGTTGCCTAAATGTTGTTGGCCTTGCACAACTCCACTCTCTGGAAAGTCCCCAGCACTCTCCTTCAGTTATCCATGGATTTCATCTGTTTTTCATGTAACTCCCCCATTGTCATCTGTGAAGCCCAGTGATTCTTCACGGTGCTATCTGTAACTCTTGTTATCTTTTCATATTTGACATTTTTGCATGCCATGTTCATTCCTCTGCAGTTGGCTTAAGCTCATGCCAAGGCCTAGTCAGTGGCCTAGTCCTTTGCCAGCAGCCCTAGTAGGTATATAGGACAAACTGTGCTTCTGCCATGCCTTTTTCCAGGTGGCAGGGCTTCTTGGGCAAAGAACATATTTTCTGATCATGCAAGAGTTTACAAAAGGCTTTTTCTGTTTGCCCAGCAACCTGAAGAAGTAAAATAAAACTGTCACAGCATTCCACTGAGCACTGAAACTGTGCAAACACCCAGTCTGGTCTGTTCTACTGGAACTTGGTTGGAATAGATATATCAGTCCATGCTTTTGAACCTGCTGGGCATTTTATGGGAAAATCAGCATGAGTTTTTGTGTAATGCTGCTTCACAGTTCTATTCTTGTTTCTCCTAAAAAAATTTTGTAGGATCCCTGAGCACCTTTGAAAATCAGTTCTTTTAAGAACACGTAGGGTTTACATTACGAAACCTGATCAGCCCACATTTGAAAAAATTACAATTTACATGCCTTTTCTTAATGTCAGTGTATCAGCAGTGACCTCTAATTGAGAGCAGTAAATATAGAATCTGACTGTTGAATGGGAATAAATGTTCCACAGTCGGCTAAAATGGGTTGACAGCTACTCTAGTGCTTCATGACTGCAGTTTATGTATTTTAAGGAAAAGATTTTGTGGCTCATGGGCTTCCTGTTCTTTCAAAAGTCATGCTATCATTTCTACAGAGACAGTTGGTACTTGCTGAAAGATACCATTAGTGTTCCAAAGGTTTCACAGCCTAACATAATGATTCTGTTGGGTATTTGTGAAGATCAAAAGGGGTCTTTCAGAACAGTAGGCAAGACAAGATCAGTTCTGTTACTGATAAGATGATCTGGGTAGAATAAAGATATATTAATATTCATAAGAATAGAAAATGAGTATTTAAAATAATTGTGATAGTTTTATTCGGTACCTTTTCTGGTAACTTCAAAGGGAGCAAGATGAGTCCCCTTTAAATTAGCTGACTTTAACAAGTTTTTTTCCTTGGGCACAGCCTATCATGGAAGTCACAGGAGCTACTCCTAACAATACACAGAGGATGTAATATTAGTCTGCTAAGATATTTAATGTAATTTGGAAGTAGCTTGTGTATTGCAATTTGGGAACTGGTTGACCATAGTGTTGGGAGACATTATAAAAGTAACATTATCAATTTTAATACACAAAGACTCTTGTAAGTTTGGTTTGTTTTTATTTAGTGGGTTTTTTATTCCACAGAAAGTTACAAAAATAAATAAAAGTTTTGGAGAGAAACGGACAATGTAGCTAGTTAATGCTTCTAAAAAGGAAGACCTTCATCCTTTCACATCTCTCAAAGAGTAGTTAAAGCATAAACTTATGTATTTGTGTTTCTTATAATCATCATCCAACACATACTAATGATTAATTGTCCAGACCTTTATTATGTAGACTTTATTATGTTTCTCCTGATCCCAGCATGAATCATAGAATCATAGAAACATTTAGTTTGGAAAAGACCCTTAACATCATCAAGTCCAACAATAAACCTAACACTTCTGGGTCCACCACTAAACTATGGCCCTAAGTGCCATAACTACACAGCTTTTAAATCCCCCCAGGGATGGTGACTCAACCACTTCCCTGGGCAGCCCTAATGTCCAGTTTGAACTTCCCCTGGCACATCTTGAGCTCGTTTCTACTTGGCCTATCACTTGTTATTTGGGGCAAAAGATGGACACCCACCTTGCCTACAACCTTCTTTCAGGTAGTTGTAAATAGTGTAGTTGTAAAGAGCTTTGTTGCCCTTCTCTGGGCAGCCTCCAGCACCTCAATGTCTTTCGTAGTGAGGGGCCCAAAACTGAACACAGTATGCGAGGTGTGTCCTCACCAGTGCCCAGTACAGGGGGACAATCGCTTCCTTAATCCTGCTGGCTGCACTGTTCCTGATGCAGGCTAGGATGAGATTAGCTGCCCGGGCACACTGCTGGCTATGGCAACTGTGGCATGTTTTTCCTTGTAGAAATAACTAATATCAACAAACTGCTAAGAAAATATACTCCATTCCCACCAAACTGACATGTTACCCAGTGCTTGGGAAAATTTGGTTACAAACCTATGTTTCCACCATGTTTGTCAGCACTGGTTGACTGCAGGGTTGCACATTGCTTAGCATCAAATCTTTTCTTGCTGCTGTAATCTCTCCACCTGATGTTGCAGTTCCTTGGTATAAATTTCATCTGATCAAATTTTATTAAAGACAATTTAGGAAACTGGTAAATGTGGAAAAGTATTAAACTCCAAAGAAGCCATAAAGCAGCCACACTGTCCCTGGAAGTTAATTTTTTTTCCTATCTAATAGACCTAAAAAATTGCTTAAGGACTCCTTAAAAAGAATGATGGAGTGGGCAACAAATAGTAGCTGATAGAAGATTAACACTGCTTCATTAGTGCGACAACTCCCTTTACCTGGCTTTGGCAGGTTCTGGGAAACACTGCTCCTAGTTCCTTCTAGTATCAGACTCCACAGGGGTGGAGAGTGACTCTCAGATCTCCTTAGGTTGCTGGAAAATATAATTTTCTAAGAACTTTTCAGAAATATTTCTGAGTGTTCCTTGTCATCTTTCAAATGGCTCTGTTGTTTTTCCTGCTTCCTAGAATGATGCTGATAGGAGTTGACATGTAAAATAAGAGATTATTATTTTGATTCTGGGTAGTGGTTTTGGGAAAAATACTGGGATTTGTCATCTGGAACATCACTGTTTCTGTTTTGGGAATATAGTTAAGCTCTTATTTAAAGGGTAGAGAGCTGGCTTTGCAATGTGTAGGAATGGGCATCTTGAGATGCATTTCTTCAGCAATTCTTCCATAGACTAGATTACTGTTCTCAGTTGAGTCAACTTCTAAAGAGTTGTTTTTTGTTGTGTGTTCGGGGGCATGTGGGAAAATACATCATGTAGTATTATTTAGAATATTTAAATACTCCAAAGTCCCTA